>NC_089597.1:102235248-102535248 GCF_019320115.1 Miscanthus floridulus
AAATTTTTGACCAATTTTTTTGTTATCGGGTAAGATTAAATTTCAATTAACAAGATTTCCTGCCAATAAGACTGAATTACAATCTTTGAATCGGTAAGATTAATTTCATAGAAGATTCATATCTAATCTGTCGGGTAAGATCAAGGCTTTCAGCCCATTACTTAGATTGAAAGCTGATCAGGAATTTGTATGGGGAGTTGAACAGCAATTAGCCCTTGATGAAATTAAGAAATATTTATCAAATCCTCCAGTGCTAGTTCCACCTCAACATGGGAAGCCTTTTAGGTTATATTTGTCAGCTGATGATGCAGTTATTGGTTCAGCTCTTATTCAAGAATTTGAAGGGAAAGAACGTGTTATTTATTATTTGAGCAGAAGATTAGTGGATGCTGAGACAAGGTATTCGGCTATCGAGAAATTGTGTCTGTGCCTATATTTTTCTTGTATCAAATTAAGGCATTATTTGTTATCTGCCGAATGTACGGTCATATGCAAAGACGATGTGATCAAGTATATGTTGTCGATGCCGATATTAAGTGGTAGAATCGGCAAGTGGATTTTAGCATTATCAGAATTTGAACTACGCTACAAATCAACTAAGGCAGTTAAAGGGCAAGTGATGGCTGATTTTGTCACTCAGCATTGTAACACGGTGGATTCTCTGGGGATTGCTCCCTGGACACTTTTCTTCGATGGGTCCACATGTGGTGAAGGAGCAGGTATCGGCATTGTGTTAATTTCACCTCAAGGGAAGAAGTATGAGTTTTCATTGCCGATTGTTGCTACAGCAACAAACAATCAAGCTGAATATCAAGCCTTGATAAAAGGGTTAGAATTGCTGAAGGAGATACGTGCCGATGTTGTTGAAATCTTTGGTGATTCTATGCTAGTTATAAATCAATTGGCTGGAAGTTATGAATGCCGAAGTGAAGCCTTGATTTCGTATTATGAAAGGTGTTTGCAATTATTGAAAGGATTTAGAGATTTTCGTCTTGAACATATCTCTCGATTGCATAATGAGGAAGCTAATCGACTAGCTCAGCATGCTTCAGGGTATCAGCCTATTCAGGAAGTGCTAACATCGGCAGTTGATACCGATGACTGGAGGAAAGAGATTGTCGATTATTTAAAGGATCCAGGTAGAAAGGTTGAGAGACGTATAAGGTTCCAAGCTACCAAATATGTGCTCCTCGATGATGAATTATATTATCGAACTATAGATGGAGTTTTACTCAGATGTGTTAACAATGATGAATCGAAAAGCTTGATGGGTGAAATTCATGAAGGAGTATGTGGGGCACATCAATCGGCTTTCAAGATGAAATGGATGATCAGAAGGAATGGGTACTATTGGCCGACTATTCTTGAAGATTGTTTTAAATATTTTAAGGGATGCCAGGGGTGTCAAAGGTTTGGTAATATTCAAAGAGCGTCTGCGTCGGCTATGAATCCTATAATCAAACCATGGCCGTTCCGGGGATGGGCTATTGATCTCATTGGTCAGATTTATCCGCCATCGAGTAAGGGACATAAATTTATCCTGGTTGCTACCGATTATTTTACAAAGTGGGTTGAGGCAATTCCTTTAAAAAAGGTGACATCGGTCAATATAATTGATTTTGTGAAAGAGCATATTATTTACCGATTTGGTATTCCTCAGACTATCACTACCGATCAGGGCACTATGTTTACATCAGGAGAATTTGATGAGTTTGCTGTGGGTATGGGAATTAAAATTTTAAATTCTTCTCCATATTATGCTCAAGCTAATGGTCAAGCTGAGGCTTCTAACAAAGGGATCATCAAACTCATTAAGCGCAAAATTGAAGAAAATCCTAGGAGGTGGCATACAGTATTAAATGAAGCCTTGTGGTCATATCGGATGTCATGCCATGGTGCAACCAAAGTAACGCCTTATCAGTTAGTATATGGACACGATGCAGTGTTGCCTTGGGAAATTAAGGTTGGCTCTAGACGAATACGTTCTCAAAATCAGTTGACAGCCGATGAGTATAATGCTCTTATGAAAGATGAGTTGGAAGATGTGGCGGGTCATCGGTTAAGGGCTTTAGTTAGTATTGAAGAAAATAAGAAAAGAGTAGCTAGATGGTATGACAAGAAGGTGAAAGTAAAAGAGTTTGCCGATGGAGATCTGGTCTGGAAATTGATTTTACCGATTGGGACTAAAAGTTCAAAGTTTGGAAAGTGGTCTCCTAATTGGGAAGGTCCATATCGGATAAATCAGTCTATTCCTGGTAATGCATATATTTTAGAAACCCTCGAAGGGGTTGTGTTTCCCAGAGCGTTAAATGGAAAATATTTAAAGAAATATTACCCTAGTATCTGGACAGATGCATAAGAGTATGAGTGCCGATAACAGTACTATCGGCTGGAATTATGCAAGAGTATCAATGTCTTATAAAGTGCCGATACAATAAATAAGATTACACGTTCAGCAAGGATTGGATAGCTAATATCGCACGCAGGCGAATCTGGTCGGCTTCTTCCATTTCTTTGATATCGTCATCGGCAGCACCCTCCACAGGCTTGAGTTTCTTCTTCATGGCTAAAGCTTTGCGAGCTTGGATATCTCTTTCTTGCTGAAGGGCTTTGACGGTATTGGGTAGCTGGCTTTCTTCTTGTTGAGCATGAGTTAAGGCTGCATCGATTTCTTTCAATTCAGCCAATAGAGCTGCCTTCCTTGCCGATAGATCCAAGATTTTCTGCTTAAGTGCAGCACCCGAAGTCTGCAAGTTGACGATGCCCTTGTGCTTCTCATCAGCGATTTGTTTCAGTTGTAGCATCTCTCCTTTAAGTTGAGCTTGAGCTGCTCTATCGGCAATGCGCTGAGCAGCCCGTTGATATTGCAGTTGACGGCTTTCTAAGTGAGCTGCTGGGAAGAGTATTTCTTCAACATCGGCAGGGACCTGGCCACGAATTGTTTTGAAAATTGCCTTTGCGGGGTCCGAGTCATCTACCAGTTGGGCGGGTACTTTGCTGTAGCAAGTTCAGGAGGGTTTCCAACTTGGATTTAGTCTCTGCCGATATTGTTCCCAGTGCAAGGGAAGAACTTGTTTCCTCTCCATCGTCGTCAGAAATGTCGATGGCAAAGGAAAATAGGCTGTTCGGAGAATCTTGTTCCTGAAAGAAAGACAAGGAGATCAATCAGGGGTAGGTATGAGTATTGTAAAATCAGATAGGTTAATCGGTTTACCTGTTTCAAGGCAATTTCCTGTGCTTGACTGGAGGAAGCAACCTGGAGTATGTCGTGTGGATCAGCTGAGCTTGCCGATGGGATATCCTCTATGACTTCATCGGTGGTGGGCTCTTGAGGTATGATGACCGATGACATTGGGGCGGATGTAGGGATCGGCATAGACCTTTGTCGTTTTGGCTGTGCTTCAGTATCTGTTGAAGCTTTGCGCTTTGCTTGGACATCGGCAACGATTGGCTAGGGGGCATCGACACTTGATTGTGAAGCTTGGGCATCTGGTACGTTTGCCGATGTACCCAATTGTTGCTGCAAAACAAGTGTAAGATATGATATTTAACAGATAAAATGTAAAGTCAAGAAGCCACCTCTGAAGGAGTGGTGCTTGATATCAGCGGAATTGCCGATGACGATCCCGTAGCAGCTCTTACCCCCTGATGATTAAGGTTAATATAGAGTGTCATCGGCAAAGTTGAAAAGAAGGGGGAATCTGTTTTCTTCGTCGATATAAGGTACCCAGGCCCTATGATCACGAGAAAGACCATTATAGAAGCTTTGAAAGAATCTGCCGATTTGGTCTTCGTTGGCTTCTGTTCCAGGGAGGACGATTATGGCTTCACCAAAATTGAGGGGTGAGCGTGTTGCCGATTCATCATCCCCGAGCACATAATCTTCAGCAATTTCTCGTGGGAATTGTTGAGCAAAAAAGTCCCATTGCAAACGTTTGTGCATATGGGCATTCAGCCACATGTTGATAAACCACCACGGGCCTCCCAGGTTGCCGATGGGTTCGCCAAGCAGAAGCTTCTGAGACACTTGGTGAAGAAGATGATAAGTGGAGCTCAGAAGGTATCGGCCAAGAGGAAATCTTGCGCCATTAGCTAGAAGTTCAGCTGCAGGGAGGAAGGCGTTGGTTGGTCCTACTGATCGACCACAGAAGATAAATTTTTCTAACCACATATTCAGGAATGTGGCATGTTCCCTCTGGCTAGGTGTCCCGGTTTTCTGGTATTCTTGAATATATCCTGTCCAACCGCCGATGTTACGGGTATTCACTCTATATTCAGGCTTTCTACCATAGATGGAGCCTTCGTCGGCAGTTGAGATGTCCAAGCCAGTAAGCATGTGGACATCGGCGAGGGTAGGAGTAGCTGGGCCATGTCCAAACATAAAAGTATTGGTTGTATCTGACCAGAAATAAGCAGCTGCAATTATCATTGACTCATTTTTCTGCATATCGGCAATAGAGAGCCTGATACATTGGTCTAATCTTCGTTCTGCCCAGTATACTTGCATCGAGTTATTAACTCTCAAGTACCAGTCTTTCCACCCCTTGGTGGCTTTGGGCCAAGATCGGAATGTGTCTTTCCACAAATTCAGAGAGAAATTTTGGGCTCTAAAGGGGATTCTGTTAACCTCTGCATTGATCAGATCGGTTGGATCTGGGTTGCCCATTGGTCCGAGGCATTGGACGTGCGGCTGATCGGTTGGGATAATTAATTTGTTGCGCAGTTCCTAAGGTTATAGAATCCAGAGAATAGAAAAAAAGGGAAAATCACCAACTGAATGAATTTGCGAAAAGATCAAAGTAAAGGGTAATGGAAGTGGAGCGAACCGCGGGGACGTTGAAGTTGATGGCCATGGTCTTGAGGGAACTTGAAGTTAGCACCGGAGAAGAGTTCTTCTTGGTTGAGGTCGCGCGGTTGTTCGTCGGAGTCGCCGCCGGAGAGAGAAAATGCCAAGGATTGGAGGCTGAAGGTAGAAAATGAGGGTTCCGGAGAAATCTATTTATAAGCCGCCCGGAGTGAGGGTATTTTGGACTTATCTCTATGTCGCGCGCATATAGGTCGAGACAGTTCAGAAGGATATAGTAACTGTTCGCGCGATAATCAGGGGATTGTACAGATGAGTTGATGACAAGTAATCATGACTTAGAAGGGATATCGATACAGGATATTTTAATTCTGAAAATGGCAGCATTATCATGTTAAGATCTTGCCGATTGGTTATTGTTTCGGTATCTTAACCATAATCAAGGCAAGAGTGGTTGGCGATTGTGCGATATTTACTGAAATGCGTGAATCAAGATTAGATTTGATTGGATTTGATAACAAATCAAGGTTTGGCTTGGAGAATGAGTTGCGATAATCGGGCAAAGGCAAGTGTTATCTGGAGTAAATTTCGGAACATTAATGGTTTTATATTCCGAAATTGGGGGGCATGTGTTGACACCGTTTTTTTGTACGTGATGGTGATCGGGGTGGATTAATCGGTGAGGGGAAGGTTACTGTGTACTTTGATAGCCGATGGAAGCCAGCTTGTAAAGATAGTTGCCGATAGCTGGTGATGGTCGATGGAAAGGTTGGTTTGGATTCGGGCGTTGCCGATGAAGTTAGAGGTGTTATTATCGATGCCGATGAGAGGAGATTTGAAGACTACTGCCGATGAAACAAGGAATATGCCGATGAAGGAAGGCTTGAAGACTACTGCCGATGAGATAGGGAGTATGCCGATGGGAAGGAGGACGGTGAGATTTCCATCGTAATTGAGGTGGACAGGGAAATAGATAGGAGTTGATTTCCTTTTCTATATTAGTTAGAGTATGATTCGTGTAAGAGTCACGTGTTTCCTTAGATATGGGATTGGTGTCCTAGTTGTGTTCGGTTGTGTCTCTTTAGATCAGGGTATAAATATGGAGTGAGGGGCAATGTAAAAATATATATCAATCAACATCAAAACCAACTTTTACTCCTATTTGCATCTACTTACTTTTCGGCGACTTCGTCAATTTGCATACTTTTTCTTTTTTACGAGTTCTCATTGATTCGGCGAGCTGCATCGCTTCAGTGCGATCTTCGGCGATTCTCGAGTTCCGCGTGAGCACCTCTTGGCCGTGACTTCCGGGCGTATCGCTGTTGTCAGGACCAAAGTGTTCGTTTCTTCATCCTTGTCGATTAGCAGGTCAAATCGACTGGCACGCTTTGGATATCGATTCGGGTATTAGCCCTTTGTGTTTGCAGATCCACTTTTGCATCAACAAGAGCCTTCCTAGGCCCTTCCACTACCCCCATCTCTCCCTTCTCCTTGGCCTCAATGTCGTGCAGTGCACAGAACATCGCCATCAGGAGAGTGGCCTCATCAGCAGCAGCAGCTTGCGCCAGATGAGCCTCAGCCTTCTTCTCCTGCTTGCGATTTGGGCACTCCTTTGCCCAATGGCTCGTCTTCCCGCAGCGCCGACAGGCGTTGGGGTTGACCTTCTTCTTCTTCTTCTTCTCCAAAGAAGCCTTGCCACGACGCTTGTCATTGCTACCGTGGCTGGAGGAGGCTTCCCCGGACTTCTTCTCCTTCATTCGAGTAGCCCACTCCTCCTCTGTCAGCAGTAGCTTGCCGCTGTCCATCGTTGCTGTCGCCTGCTCCAAACGCTCGTCCACTGCCCGCAACTGACCAGTCACATCCTCAATGGTGAGGGTGGACAGGTCTAGCATCATCTCTATGGAGAGAGCGATCTGGATGTACTTCGCCGGTACGGAGTGGAGGTACTTGGAGACCGCCTCTTCTTCGTCGATGGTGACACCATGGCTCCTCAGCTTGCTGATGAGCGTTTACAGGTGGAGGGAGAAGTCCTCCACCGATTCACCATCCTTGAACTTGAGGTTGGCGTACTCCTACTTCAACAGCTGGGCCGTGGTCTTCTTTGCGTGGTCGGAACCGACGCGCATCGCCGCAATGGCCTCTCATGCCTCCTTAGCAGAGCTCTTCGCCCCCAATGGCTCCCTATACTCCGGTGGCACAGCAGTGAGGATAGCCTCCAACGCTGACATGTCGTCTTCTTCGTTGTCGGTGCCCTTGTCAACAGCATTCCCGAGCCGTCAGGCTCTGAGCTTGACCTTCATGGTCACCGCCCACTCGCCATAGTTTGTGCGAGTCCGCGTCGGCCAACTGGTGCGGCTGACCTCCCGCACCATGTGGACGACGACCTCCTGTCGTGGCTGGGCAACCACAGTAGCGCCGCTATTGTCGCCCATCTCCAAACCGTCCGTCATCGCCAGCGGTTAGCCCGGCAACGGTGCTTGTACGGCTCCGATACCACTTGTTAGTCCCTCGGCTGCCCAGCGCCAGTAAGCAGCTAGCTTACCGACCGGCACACTCACTCACTATGGCTAGAGGTAGAAGAAGATATTGAGAACAACTCTCACACACACACTGCACAAGCACCAGCGTTGGCCAGAGCTCTTCGCTATAGCTTTGAACCAGAGCTCTGTAGTCTAAGTGTGGCAACTAAACTGAGTATTCCATTGCCCTTTGGATGGAATATATACAACTCTAGCTATACCTCTACCAGGTACATTGTTGTTGGCCAACTACCTACTCCTGAGCACAAGAGTACACCAACTACCTACTCCTAAGGTACAGGGTATACCAACTACCTACTCCTAAGGTACAGAGTACACCAACTACTCCTAGCAGTACAAAGCTTACCTCAGCCTACTATCAAGACATGGCTGATATAATAGCTACCAACTACTGTACTATGCTACAGTTACCGGAACTGGTCGGCAGAGCCGATCAGTCCCCAACTCCCAACAGGGAGTGGTCGGCCGAGCCGACCAGTCTCTGAGCAAGGAGAAATGGGGGAGCAGCAGATTATGTCTAACAAAGCCTTGCCTTCTGCTTATAATTTGTCGAATATAACATGTCAACCACTTGTGTATCCTGACATAATACTCCTAGGCGTGTTTTATATCTGGGTTCTGCTGAGCACTACTGAGCTAACCCTGTAAATGAAGATATGTTACTTACCGAAAGCCCACTACTATGGCCTCTATTTTAGATTATGCTTCAATTATAGCAACGGTAATGTGCAGACTTTGGCCTCTATTTTCTTGCAGTTTAGATTCTGGGATGCACAAACTTCTCAGAATATTAGAGTGTTGGGGGACTGGTACTCGTAGGGCCTTACAGATAAATGGTTTTTAGACTGCAGTTTTTTGTATTATGACATTCAGATACTTGTGCAACATCAAGTGAGCTAGTGTGGTACCTGACTATGCATTTCTTTGATCCTGTTTAAAGAATTTGGAATTTTGTAAATTTTGGCCCTTGCATATTTCTTTGAAACATCTGTAACATGTGAAACCTGCAGTACGTAGATGCAGTTTTTATCTCATGACTCCAATTTTTGGGTATTTAGGCCTTCTGATTTTTTTTTTCTGATGATGGCTTCTTTTTTAGGTGGAGCCGGTGTGCCTCCTGGAACCAAACCTGAAACATGTGTTCTTCCTCCATCACATTGCAGAGCTACCATAGTAAAGTATAAACCAGTCCCCTATAGACGCCGGATGAACAACGCGCGTCTGTTCAGATTGTTCTAGCTCTAAATTTCTAGCTACCTATTTGACCAGCAAATGTATTACTTCTAAAATTATTCAGTGCCCTGATTTGACCAGCAAATGCACTCCCTTTTGCAGTAGAACATTTAAAACGCAGTTGGCCTACCTGAGGAACACTATGCCAAAGGTTCTACAGGAACTCCACCTGACAGGCAACATAATTCATTGCCATGGTAAGATATCACTCTTTCTTGTCAGTCTTTTAACTAATTACAGTTTTAGCATAACAGAATGCTTGGTTCCGGACTACTGAATGTTTGGTTCCTGGGAACAGAATATTTGGTTCATGACTATAAATAGTTGTAGCCACAATAGAATAAAATTAGGTGATATGGAGGACAAAGAGCACGAATCCTTACATGTAAAATTTTTATGTCAAACACATTACTGAAGCACTAATTGGAGAGTTATGTCAAACGCACTAGAATTAATGGAGAACTCTTGATGCATGTAAAACTGCTTTCTAATGCCGAGTGTAAGTATCCTTATGTAGTGTTGAGATTTGGAAAATACAGCTATACTTGATTCGTTCAAAGGGGAAACTAAATTGAAATTTCTGGAAAATACAGCTATACAGTTAAGATGAAAGTACAGAAATGTTCCATGATGCTTACTATTCTCGACTATATCTTGCAAAGTTAACTGCACTCCCAAGGAAATTATATCACATAAACTGTCCTTTTTAATGCATTGGTCTGAAAAAAGCATTGCAACATGATGCTAGATTGGGGATGACCAAGACACTGTTAGGTAGAAGAGCCACCACTTTTCCTTTAGCCTTACTTGTGTGTAAGCTGCTGGTGGCTTCTTTCCTAACATTTTTCTCTTTCCTAGCATCACATTGAGTTGACTTATTGTTTCTCATATTGTTGGATCCATGTTTTCTCTTTGCTGGGAATTATATTTGTCTTATCAATGGCAAAATTGCCCTTTAAGTGTTACATATTCACTATCTTATCTCCTTTGTCCTCTGTTTATAGGAGTGGGCTAATAAGATACCGTAAGACCTTGAGGAGCTTGTGAAATCTTTGAATGAGCAATGCAACCAATATGGGTTAAGAGCTAAGCCAACTACTTTAGTGGAACTTCCTTTTGGTACTTTAGAAAGATCTTTAGTGGAGCTTGTTTTGGTTGGGTTTCTTGTTTATTTAAATGCATACTGTACACTGATTCCCTGTCAGCTATGAGCTAATGTAAAATACTTTAGTCAGATCTTACTTCATGTATATGAAATTGCTGATTAGCAATTGACTACTATGTATATAGTTTGATGTGTCATGTATGGTATATCTAAGACCGTGGCACCGGGGATTTTTCTTTTTTTTTTTGTTTTTGTAAATCCTTATCACAGACGCGTGTTAGTTATGCGCGTATGTGCTAAGGGCCATCACAGGCGCGTGTTGACTATACCGGTCTGTCTTATAACCAATCACAGACGCGTGTTCCTGTATTACAGACGCTTGTTGGTAACGTGTGTCTGTACTATAAGCTTATTACACATGCACGTTATTAGAGACACGTCGAAGCGCGTCTGTGATGTGCTTTTTCTACATAGTGAAGCCTGCCAGGTACTAGTCTATCCAATGAGATGAGGGCTGATCATACTAGCTTTCTATTTGAATTACGGTGTGCTGCAACACCGAAATTTGTTCAGTATGTATGCTTATTTTCTCTTGTTGTTACACACCGTTTTCTTTATTTGATTTGCCATGTAAGCAGGGGCTGATCCAACAGTGGGGCACCCATACCGGAGCAGTGGAACCTGCATGAATTTTTAGGCAAAGTTCTATAGCGTAGGTGGAGCTGAGACTTAAGATCGAGCAGCAGTCGGAGGTATGTGTTGTTCAGCCCTCCTAAAATTTTGGGGAATTTTGCTGCAGGACATCGCTAAAAAGCCTAATATGCTGACGGACACCGCCAAGAGCGAAATTTACCCAGTACCATTACAAAATCGCGTCCATTTGCTGAAGCACACCGCACCGAATATTTTATTCATTTATCAGATTTGCGGAGAGAGAAGCTGGGGAAAATGACTCTTCTGCCTCGTCTTCAACCTTGGGCTGCCCACGGCGGCAACGACCTGTTCGCCTTCTTCTCGCGGAACAGCATGCCGTCAGACGCCGACAAGCAGCAGTTCGTCGGCAACCTCGTCGCGCTAAGGTACGTCGCCACGCCGCCCCGTTCTCTCTGAACCATGCATGACCCGCTGAGAAACCTCGCTGATACGAAACGTGTGTTGCGGCCGGCCGGCCGGCCGGCGGCGGTTGAATCAGGCTCTGTACGTGCTCGGGGCGAGAAAGTTCGCGGTGATCGACGTCCCGCCGATCGGGTGCTGCCCCTACCCGCGGAGCCTGCACCCGCTGGGCGCCTGCATCGACGTCCTCAACGAGCTGGCGCGCGGGTTCAACAAGGGCGTCAAGGCCGCCATGCACGGCCTCAGCCTGAGCTTCCAGGGGTTCAGGTACTCCGTCGGGAGCTCCCATGCCGTGGCGCAGAGCATCATGAAGCACCCTCAAAGGCTGGTTACGTACGTACGTACGTGTTGCCCCTGAACAGCTAACTGATCGATGCGGTTCAGGCTTAGGATCGTCGTGTCCGCCGGGTGCCCGGGTTTGACGTGAAATTTGAAACTGACGTGCACTCGTGCAGGGTTAAGGACGTGACGAATGCGTGCTGCGGGTCGGGCCGGTTCCAGCGTGCGCCCAAGGTTGAAGACGAGGGCAGAAGAGTCATTTTCCCCACCTTCTCTCTCCGCAAATCTGATAAATGAATAAAATATTCGGTGTGGTGTGTTGCAGCAATTGGACGCGATTTTGTAATGGTACTAGGCAAATTTCGCTCTTGGCGGTGTCCGTCAGCATATTAGGCTTTTTAGCGATGTCCTGCAACAAAATTCTCCTAAAATTTTTCATGGATCCGCCGCTGCATGTAAGGATGGGGCCGCTCAGCAAAGGAGACTCGTAACACCAGAAATTCAGAGGAGGCTCCAGGTCGCAGCAAAGATCGCTCTAGTAATTCTCCGCTGACCCGTCCCCATCGGCAGTATCGAAAGCCAGCGTTCAGGGCACCGCAGTCTAATGCTGCAGCCAATGCTTCTTCACAGGTACATTACGCACATGCAAATAGCTCGTATATAGTACTTGCCATTAGTATAATGCTTACCTGAACCTCCTGCCTTTTCCTTTTTCATTTCCAGGATGGCCATCCTGTGGATCGCACACCCTTCGCTGACTATGCGCCGAAAGAGAAGCCAGGGGAGGTATTCTTTTGGCGCCAAGAATTCGATTTTTTCAAAGATGCAGATCCCAAAACTCAACCTTCAGGCAGCGAAGTTTCCACTACTAGCAAAGAAGACCTGAATCAGTCCATAACAAAAATTGCAGCATATTTGAAGCTTGGTCGAGGCCAACAACTGATCCTTGAACCAGCAACCGAAGTCATTAAGAGGGAAGAAAAATACAGGTCCAGGTGCCGAGTCCCAACTCCAGGCAAAGATTTGACAACTTCTCTTTACGAAGTTCCCCTCGGCATACGCAAAAGACCAAGGGAACAGCCGGTTCAAGACCGTTGCGCCACAGTGTCTATTGTGCGTCCAGTAATGGATGGCCCTGTGACCTACAAGGACCTTCCTGACCGCACTGCAACGTTGGCGCAGAAATTCATCAGGTCACCTTCTTCAAAGTGGACGCACGAGCACCCTCCACAACTCCGGCTCAGTGTCCAAATGAGCAAGAAAATATTGATATGGGCTCGCATGATGCTGGTGAACAAAGAACATCGTGAGATCTTACAGAAAACTGACATTTTCCGTGGAGTTTTAGCATCAATTTATCATTGTGAAGTTGATCCCTCCTTGGTGGCTGCCTTTTTGACATACTGGAATATTGATGGACATACCTTGCTGTCCAGCCAGGGCGAGATAGGCTTTCCTCTGCACACGATTTCTGATGCAATGGGTATACCAATCGTCGGTCGCCTGTATGAAGAATTCATCCCACTTGAGCCAGCTATGCGTGGCCATGTTGAATCTCTCTATGCCGTTTACTAAGCCTATGCCCTGTGGACATGCATGAAGCCAGGACCAGGCTTGGTGACTATTTCCACCTGGGTGGACCACTTTCTCAACGACCGAGCTAATTCTTTCAAAGTTTCCCCGCCGGATGGTTTCGCCGATCCAGCCGATCCTCTATTCCTCTACTCCAGGAAGTAGGCTTCCGAGTTGAAGTTCGAGATGGCCGTCCTGCTGCTGTTTTGGGCAAGCAAAGACTTCCTTTCATCGTTACATATTCGCCGGTGCTCTACCGTGCCGCCTTCGTAGCAGCTTGGCTTTGTACTTACTGTATTCCCGTCAGGGCTGGGCATTACATTCGCCCAGAAGTTTTTAGTATGGCCGTAAAAATCGCAGAAGGCACTCGAGTGGCTATCGGCGTGGCGAGCTTGGCCTTCTTATTTCGCAAATTGGACTATGGAGAAGCGAAGGAATTGAAAAATACCTATCACCTACAAACATCTTACCCACTTAAGGCCTCCACCGTCGGATGTGTTTCAACTTTACATCCAACGCTTGATATAGACCTGACAGGTGGACCCAAGACGAAAAGGACGATATTTATGTGACAAAACACACTTTCCTGTTGCCGATCTCCCCCTCCAATCCGTTTTTTCTTACGCGCGCGGAAGCCTACCCGCCGCCTGTACCTCTCTCTGCCCGCGCGTACCCACAACCAGCCCTCTGCCTCTCCCCCCGCGCACCTCCCGAATCGCCGGGACGCAGACGCCGCCTTGGCCTTTTGCCCATCGGCGAACTCGAGCGGGCGTCCGTCTCAGAGGTGCGATCCCTCCTCTCCCACCTCCCGATCCCTAATTCCCAAATGCGCCTCCTCCGTTCAACTCGTTCCGCTCGCGAATCTGGTTGCCCCCTCTCCTCCTACACGCCGCCGCGGCCGCCTCCATCCAACCCTGTTGCCATGCCGGCCACTGAGCCACGCGTGGTGCCGCACCCAGCGGGGATGAAGGCACGCCGCAGGATGGAGCCACGACTCACGTGCCGCCGCGCGCCCTTCGTCTTTGTCTCTCGCTCGCCAATATGACCACTGCGATCTTCTTCCTGGCGACCCCATGATGTCAAGCAGCTGCTCCTCCACCGCGCGTACCCGCCGGCTCACGGCAGCAAGGCCAACGGCAACGCCACCGCTGTCAGGGACAAGAGGGTCGCGTCCTTCAGTACCTTCTTCACCATCAACGATGCGCGCATCCCAGCCCGTGCGGACGGAGGTGCGCCGCCTCGCCCAGACCAGGTCTCGTCGGAGCCCACGTCCACCGGATCCGTCGAGCAGGGCCGCAGAATCCAGGTATGGTTGAGACACTCCCAAATCTTCCTATTGGATCGATTTATTTATTCCGTCTCCTTGCAGGATGCAGATCGAGAGAAGGTTAGTTTATCCGATGCCTATGAATATGGATCTAAGTTGGCATATGTGATTACTCCTTCTACCAATTAAATCCTTTGACTCGGAGGCGGAGGCATGCATCTGCTCACATCTGATGCTGGACCAGCGAAAAGATGCATCAATGCTTTTGTATTCATTACCAGACTCTATTCGTGTTCATCAATGTTCAGGTACAGTACCTGGCGCTGTATTGTCTGTTTGCATGCGTGACTACTGCACGAATTTTTAGATATGAATTAATATATGAAGCGTATTCCTAATATATATACATGCAAAAATACATATACCTTAATGTGCTAAGTTGCTTATATTATTGGTATTACGCGTTCCAGGTGTTGGTCTCACCATCTGTTTTCATGGTGTGCTGCATTACATGATTCGGGCTCTCGGCAAATAGTTTGCCGAGCGTCAACTCGTCTTAGTGAAAATGGCCTACTTTAATTTAAATGTTCACTAAATACTATTAGCTTCTTGTCATATACACTACGTGCCGACTGCCGAGTGCAATTTTCTTTGCCGAGTGCTAAAAGTCAGGCATTCAGCAAAGAGCTATTTTGCCGTGTGCCGCACTCGGCAACGATATACACTCGGCAAAGAAGGCTTTGCCGAGTGTCAGGCACTCGGCAAAGCCAGACACTCAGCAAACTCTGGCGCTCGGCAAAAAACGGCGTCAGGTAACGGCCGCCGCCTGCCGTCCAAGTTTGCCGAGTGCCAGTGGGTAGGCACTCGGCAAAAAACTTCTTTGTCGAGTGCCAGACCCTGACACTCGGCAAAGGACTAGGGCTACCGGTTTGCCGAGTGCCAGATCGGGGCACTCGGCAAAGGTGTTTTTTTTAATCTAAACCCTAAACCGTACTACATCTTTTTTTTTAAATAAAAAATACCACTTTGCCGAGTGCCGAGAGGAGAGGCAATCGGAAAACATTTTTAAAAAAATTGGCACGCTCTTTATCACATGTGGAGATGTCCTGGTTTGTAAGCATCGTACGTGATAACGTGCACCAAACCTTCTCAAATTTTTATCACATCCTCCACATACGATATCATGTCATCTCGACAAGTTTTATGATTTTCGGACTTCGTTTGCATTTTATAGAATTTAAAAACAATTCGTCCGCAAGTTCGTGGTCATGTTTCGTGAACAAGATGTTCGAAATTTCGGGTCCGTTCCTGGATACGGCCTCACACTACACTCAATACCATGAATATCATTTTTTGAATCATTAAATTCCATTATTCGATGCACGTGCAGTTCAAATTTGCATTTTTTGAAAAAATTCAATTAAATGAAATAAATTAACTAAATATAGCAAACATTTCAGGAAATGTACCAAATTTCGACATGGAGTACCAAGTACTGTAAGAGGACTACAGAAAAAGTTTGGAGATCAAAATAAAAAAAAATTTGGTTTGCCGAGTGTCATCTTTTGACACTCGGCAAACATGCTCATTGTCGAGTGCCAGATGCCAGGCACTCGGCAAAGTGTTCCCTTTGCCGAGAGCGTGCCAATTTTTTTTTAAAAATGTTTGTCGAGTGTCTCTCCGCCCGGCACTCGGAAAGTGGTATTTTTTTATTTTAAAAAAAAGATGCAGTGCGGTTTAGGGTTTAGATTTAAAAAAAAACACCTTTGTCGAGTGCCCCGATATGGCACTCGGCAAACCGGCCTCCTTTGCCGAGTGCCAGATCGGGGCACTCGGCAAAGGGCCCATCCACACTTAACCACCGAACAGTTACCTCCCTCCCTCCCACACACGCGCACCGCCGTGCCCCGCCCACTCACCCGCCGGCGCGCCCCCGCCGCTCTCCCCCGCGCCACGCACCTCCATCCCCTCCCCGTGCGCCGCGCCCACAGCCGCCCCCGCGCCACGCACCGCCCGCCACAGCCGCAGCCCCGCACCTGTGCCACGCGCCGGCCGCCGCAGCCGCAGCCCGCCCCCTTTCCCTGCACCGCGCGCCGCAGCCCGTCCGCCTTCCCCACGCCACGCGCCGCCCGCCACAGCCCCTCCCCGTGTCACGCGCCGGCGCCTGCTCCCTCCCCCGCCCCTGCCAGCCCTCGCCCCCGCGCCCGCGTGTGGCCGAGCGTGGCCAGCTCGCCCACGTCGGCCCGCCAACGCCGGTGGGTGGAGGAGGGGAGGAGGAGGAGGAGGAGGGGGAGGAGGAGGAGGAGTAGGAGCCGGCCCTACCCCTGGCCGCGCCCCGTGGACCGGCCATCCCGAGGCCGCCCGTGCCTGACCCCGTTCCCAACTCTGGCGACCCCGACCCCGACGTCGCCCGCCCCTAGCCCCGGCGCCCGTCAGGTATGCCCTCTCTCTTGTTGTTGTCGTGGTAGTGATAGTTGTAGTAGTATTAGTTGTTGTAGTAGTAGTAGTAGTAGTAGTGGTAGTAGTAGTAGAACTAGTGGTAGTAGTAGTAGCAATTGTGGTAGTAATAGTAGTAGAACTATTGGTAGTAGTAGTAGTAGCAATAGTGGAAGTAGTAGTAGAAGTAGTGGTACTACTTGGATATATTCTTCTGCATGGATTGATATCCAAACTACATGGCTTCTCTTGAGACATATGTGCTTGTCGTCCATCATGCCGTTGTTTTTTGCAGGTTTTGGAAACCTCACCATGCAAGGGAGGTTCTGCCGAATTTTTTTTAAATGACAGTATTTTGTTCCATTTTTGTAGAGAAGAGCCCGTCAGAGCCGAGTCGGAGTTCCCGTCGCTGTGCCAGTCTGCCTGCACCGCGTTGCCTCACCACTGCACCGACCTGCCACGGCCCCGTTAGCCTGACTCCGCTGCCACCCTAGGTATAACCCCTCTTTCCGTATCATGATCGTAGATCGCATAACCCAGTTAGGCGTCTCCCGTTCGAAAGAGATACAGTTGGAGGTATGTAGATCTTTGCATATCTATGACCGTATCTATTTTGGATTGTCCACGTTTTTTGGATAGCCCACGGATGCGTAGATGGGTTAGTTTCCATGGTCTGCTCCGGTCCGAGACAGAGTTTTAGCATCACCTCCCTGTTGTTCTTCGGATACGCACTCTTCTTTGGCAGGACGTGTATCTAGAGAACAACGGGGAGGTGCTGCCGAAATTCTGTCTTGGATAGGAGTAGAGCATGGAAACTAACCTCATCTACGCATCCGTGGGTGGGATTAGGACCTATCCTCACCTATTAGACAGTAGGAATACCATGTAGATGTAATTGATGGTTACATTACTCGCTGATACTTATGTTAGAGGATGGATGACCATCGGTGGATGTACACGGGCTGGAGAAGTCAGAGTGATTACACCACGGAATGGATGAACAAGACTGATGCTTTCTTGAACAGTGCATTTGGCAAGGCTGCTAAAGGACATTGCCTAGTTTTGTGTCCCTACAGCAAATGTAGAAACAGGAGAAGGGTAAACAAGGTGGAAATGGGTAAACATCTTGTGAAGACTGGATTTACGCCGGACTACATCCGGTGGGTCCACCATGGTGAAGCCCATCGTATGAGAGAGGAGGTGGTGAGACCACAGGTGGAGGCTTTTGATGCTGATGCGGGGGTAGCAGACATGTTAGATGACTTTCACCAAGGACAGTTCGATGAGGGACGTGAGAAGGAGGAGATGGAGGCAGTCGCACAGGCGTTCTACGACATGATGGACTCAGCATAGAAACCCCTTCACGATCGGTCAACGGTGTCTCAACTGGATGCCATTGGACGCTTAATGGGGTTGAAGTTCGAGTTAAACTTGAGTCAACCTGGCGTTGATAAGATGTTGGCCATGATTGGCACCCTGCTTTTGGAGGGCCACATTCTGCCAAAGAGCATGTACGATTCACAGAAACTCCTTCGTGCACTTAAGATGCCGTATGAGCAGATACATGCTTGTTCGAAGGGGTGCGTCCTATTTAGGAAAGAACACGAGCATGCAAAGTTCTATCCAAAGTGTAAATCCTCCAGGTACCTGGAGGTAGACTCTGATGATGGCCAGAAGAGGCAACTTACGATCCCCGTGAAAATCCTATGGTACCTTCCATTCCTACCAAGGATCCAACAACTATACATGACCGAGGAATCCGCAAAACAGATGACATGGCACAAAAATGGCAAATGGTACAATCCTGACAAGATGGTACATCCATCCGATGGTGAAGCTTGGATCCGCTTTAATGACAAACATCGTGACAAAACAGATGAGGCTCATAATGTATGTGTCACGCTGGCAACAGATGGGTTCAATCCTTATGGAATGATGGTTGCCCCATACACATGTTAGCCCATCTTCGTTATCCCCTTAATCTCCGCCCCGGTGTCTCCTTTCAACGACATAACGTATTCTTGTCGTTGATAATTCCTGGACACCCAGGGAGTAATATGTGTATGTCCATGGAGCCCGTGTTTGATGATTTGGTTTGTGCTTGGGACGAAGGGGTATGGACATACGATTGAGCTACAAAGACAACCTTCAAAATGCACGTTTGGTACCACTACTCCCTGCATGACTTCCTGGCGTATGGGATATTCTGCGCCTGGTGTGTTCATGGGAAGTTCCCATGCCCAATATGCAAGGAAGGTGTGAGGTTCATTTGGTTGCAGAAGGGTGACAAGTATTCATCGTTCGACATACATCGTCAATTCCTGCCTCTTGACCATCCATTCGGACAAGACATCAATAACTTTATGAAAGGTGTCAAAGTGATAAATCCTGCACCATGGATGATGACTGGTGCCGAGGTTCATGCTCAGATAGATGCTCTCGTGCCCAATGAAGAAGGTGGTTTTGTGGGATATGGTGAGCAACATATGTGGACTCATATCTCGGGCATGACGAGGCTCCCCTATTTCGATGACCTTCTTCTACCACATAACATTGATGTAATGCACACTGAAAAGAATGTCGCCGAGGCACTTTGGGCAACACTCATGGACACTAAAAAGTCTAAGGACAACCCTAAGGCTAGAGTGGACCTGGCAACATTATGCGATAGACCAAATCAAGAGATGCAGCCTCCTAGTCGTGGCAAGACCTAGAGAAGGCCTAAGGCTGATTTCGTCTTGAAAAAGGACCAAAGGAGGGAAGTACTTGAATGGATCAAGACGCTAATATTCCCTGATGGGTATGGAGTGAATCTAAAGAGGAGAGTGAACTTAGGCACTCTGTGAGTCAACGGGATGAAGAGTCATGACTACCACATATGGATTGAGCGGCTTCTTCCGGTGATGGTTCGAGGCTATGTCCCAGAGCATGTCTAGCAAGTGCTGGTAGAGTTGAGCTACTTATTCCGCCAGTTTTGTGCCAAGGAGCTCTCTCGGACCGTCATTGATGACTTGGAAAAAGCGGCACCCGTGTTGCTCTGTAAGTTGGAGAAGATCTTTCTACCCAGCTGCTTCTTGCCGATGCAGCATTTGATTGTGCACCTCCCGTATGAGGCACGGATGGGGGGGCGTGCAGAACCGTTGGTGCTATCTAATCGAGAGATGTCTGAAGACTCTTCGCAAAAATTGTAGAAATAAAGCCAAAATTGAGGCTTACATTGTAGAGGCATACATTCTAGAGGAGGTGTCGAACTTCACAGAGAAATACTACACTGAGAACCTTCCTAGCGTTTATAATCCACCCCCTCGTTACAATGCTGGCAAAAATAAATTGAACCTCAGCCTTTTCCAAGGGCAACTCGGAAGCACAAGTGCATCGACCACTAAGCAATTGAAAAATGAAGAGTGGCGCAGTATCATGCTATATGTGTTGACCAACCTTGTCGAGGTGCAGCCGTTCATTGGGTAAGTTCTGAACGAACTTGTTTCATTTCGCCGTATGTCCTTGTTTCTTCGTCCAACCCCCTTGTTTCTCGTTGGTACAGGGAATTTCTTCGTCAATCCTGGCATGGATCAAGGCAACCTACCCCGCAAGAAAATGATACACTTCTTTCATGGGGTGCAGGACCAGAGAGCCCTGATTTCATTTGTTGGTTCAAACAGAAAGCCCAAACTGATGCGCCTATAAGTGACGAGCTGAGACAGGTTGCAAACGACTGTGTCGTTAGGGTCAAGTGATTTACCGGTTATGACGTGAATGGATATCGTTTTCACACAGCAAGCTACGTGCAGAGTCGGCCCAATCAAAAAATCACAAACAGCGGAGTTGTTACACCCGGCACTGATGGACTCAACTATTATGGAAGAATTGAAGAAATCTACGAACTATCATTCTATGGTTCCAAACCTCTTACTCCTGTCATATTCAAATGCCACTGGTTTCATCCTAGAGTAACGAGACGGACCCCTAAGCTTGGGCTAGTCGAGATTCGACAGGATTCCATCTATCTAGGAAAAGATGTCTACATTGTGGCTCAACAGGCTGTCCAGGTTTATTATACGTCATACGCGTGCAAAGACGCCGAGCATCTTAAGGGTTGGTCTATTGTCCATAAGGTATCGCCACACGGTAAACTACCTATCCCAAATGATGAAGATTACAACTTCAACCCAAACACATATGATGGAGAGTTCTATCAAGAAGAGGGGCTACAAGGGAGGTTTGACATAGGCTTAACCGAAGAGATAGGAATGGAAGTAGACAATGAAAGGGATGATGACGAGGATGCTAGAGACGAGGTGCGAAATCTGAAGGACATACAACTGCTTGAGCGATTACGTTTAGGCAATGACAATGAAGACAACATTCCTCCTTCGGATAGTGTTGATGAGTTGGACAATGTTGATAGTGATGATGAGACCTATGATCCAGCTAATCTCAGTCATGAAGATTATTTTTAATACATGTAATACTATGTTTTTTGTAATTATGTTTTGTTCATTTTTGCATATATTTCTAATACATGTATTACTATGTTTTTTGTAATTATGTTTTGTTCATTTTTGCACCTATTTCTAATTACGTCTTGTTTTTTATTGCAGGTGATTGAACAAAGATGGCGGGCGACCGTCATAGGTCCGTGAACTTGATTTACCAAAGACCACGCCGGCTGCAGGAGGAGGCGGAGGGGGCGGTGGAGGGATCGGACAGGAGGAGGAGGAGGACCGCCAGCCACAGGAGGGGGCTGTCTCCTCCCACGCCGTGTGAGGAGGAGCTAGAGGAGGAGGTGGCACCCATGGACGAGTCGGACGAGGAGCTGGTTCAGCAGATGGACGAGGAGGAGGAGGAGGAGGGGGAGGCGGCAGGCACGGGTTCCGCTTCCTCTGACTCCTCTTCGAGTGTCTACTTGCGAGGTCCCGCGAGCCTCCCACAGGTTCTGCTTCCTCACCAACGCCCAGTGATTCGCCCTGAAGGGCAAAAGTAAGTAACTTTATATGTTATCACCACTACTTCATATGATATGATGAAAAAAACTAATAATTTTTCTTAATCACTTGTGCAGGAACTAGGTGGTTGTGTTGAGTGGTAGTGCATGGCTAGTCAACGGCATCCTGGGTCGTGCAGGTAACACTTCCCCGGCATTGTCACGTACGCATCGAAGACAGAACCGGCCTACTCGTTTGACCACTACGCCATCGCCCTCGATGCGGAGTACCCCAACAAGGCGGCGCGGGTGAAGGCAGAGTTTTGGGTAAGTCTCCCTCGCACAACATTGCTCAATACGTCGCATTCATTGGACTTTTCTTGAAATAATGAATGAATACATCGGTTTTGTATGCAGACTTATTACAGATGCGAGGAGGGATTTGAGGCCAGGGTGGAGCAGGTGACTACCAAAGCCTGTAAAAAACTCATCACCGACATGCATCACGAGGGGCGCATCCTAACCATCGTAACCTACTATGGGTCAAAGCTTGGAGAGAGAAAAACCAAGAAAGACGCAAGAGAGATGCAGCTGACCCAGGGGCAGTACCTTGAGGTAAATGAAGAACATCAATATTGATTCATTTTGAGATTAAGTTGGTTTAATTTGATCTTCTTATATGTCCAATACTTGATGACGTGTAGATGATTCCCTGGTGGTGCCAAGCGTATCCTGAGTGCTGGGCGATGATGGTGGAGAGGTGGTTCACGGAGGAGTACCTCAAGATGCACAGGGATGCCCGGGACTGTCGTTTGTAGATGCAAGGTCCAGCACACCATCAAGGCAGTCGCAACCTCGCCGGATATAAACAAGCATGGGTACGCGAATTCATTTATATATTGTGATGCTCAGTTCTGCCTGATTTCTAATCACCGTGCTGTCTTTCTCGCAGTCGGCGTCACATAGTGGCCAGGCTTGCTCGGACTTCCAGGCATGGTGTATGGCCCACAAGGGCAAGGCGACATCCGATGTCTCCTTCAACCTGGAGGACCCGCTCGAGGCATACACGAACCCAAGCTTCCACTCCCGCATCAGTGAGTACACTGAGGTGGCGAGGTCGCTCCATGGGTCAGACCACGATCCGAGCACCCAGGACTTCGATGGAGAGGCCGTCATGAGGGCGGGGCAAGGCAAGAAGCATGGGCAGTTCTAGCTTAGCGATGGCGTCATCGACACGGCCTCTACTCCCTCTCTCTCCCAGATCCGAGCACGAAGCACGAGCGAGAGCCCGACCATTCGCACACGGTCGACCGCTGCATAGCACCGAGTCGACGCACTCGAGGTTATTCATGTTTTACTCATCATACATTGATCTTTACATATCTTAATTAGCTTTGCATTACTAAAACATTGGAGTAAAATATTGCAGGCCCGGCTAGAACAAGATATGAGGCAACATCAGGAGCTGGCGGCCCAGCTAGACGCCGAGCGGCAGGCCTAGGCGCAGAGGCTGACGGACATTACGGAGTTCCTACAAGGGCTTGGGCAACGTGTGGGCTTCTCTCTGCCAGCTGGGCTGTTGGTTCCACCTCCGCCTCCGTGTCCTGCAGCTGCAGCTACTCCTATGAGTATGAAAGTTTTTTTACTTTCGCTTGTGCTTTGCTTGTATGGCCTCTACCTTCCTAGATTAACTATCCAAATAATCTTGTCTCACATGCAATCTTTACTCCTTTGTGCAGTCTCCATCTGACGGTGGTTCGAATAATCCACCTCATGCACCTCCGAATGATGGAGTTGGACCTTCACCACAGTCGCAGTGCCTGAGATGAGTGCACATTGTATTTTTTTTATTTGTTGTTCACTTGGTGATTGACTTGTGATATACTTGTGATGCACTTGTGGACTTGTGGATTTATTTGGATGGACTTGAGCACTTATTATTATATATGTGTGATGGATGAGATATATATGTGATGAATGGGATATATATGTGATGGATGAGATATATATGTGATATATGTTTGTATGAATTTATTTGTCATGATGAAACGTAAAAAAAATAAAAAATTATCGTTTTGGGTCACTTTGCCGAGTGTTGCACTCGGCAAAGGACCCCGTTGCCGAGTGCCATGGTCACAACACTCGGCAAAGCTGGAAAAATGGGCGCTCGGAAAACCGTTTTTCTAGCTTTGCTGAGTGCCAAGACCATGACACTCGTCAAAGATTTTTTTTAAAAAAAATTCAAACTTTGCCGAGTGCCAGACAGAGGGCACTCGACAAAGAATTTTTTTTAAAAAAATTAAAACTTTACCAAGTGCCAGCCAGAGGGCACTCGGCAAAGAAATTTAAAAAAAAAATTCAAACTTTGCCGAGTGCCAGCCAGAGGGCACTCGGCAAAGAATTTTTTTTTAAAAAAAATTCAAACTTTGCCGAGTGCTAGCCAGAGGGCACTCAGCAAAGAATTTTTTTTAATTCAAACTTTGCCAAAGAATTTTTAAAAAATAAAAATAAAAAATCTTTGCCGAGTGCCTGTAGGGTTGGCACTCGGCAAAGAGACCGTCAACAGGGCCGGCGCCGTGACGGTCGCTTTTCTTTGCCGAGTGCCCCCGGGGCTCTCAGCAAAGCCTTTGCCAAGTGCCCGATAAAAGACACTCGGCAAAGAGGGCTTTGCCGATCAATTTTTTTGCCGTGTGTTCTTTGCCGAGTGCCGCACTCGGCAAAGGCTTTGCCGAGTGCAATTTGGCCTTTGCCGAGTGCCTCAGGCATTCGGCAAAGAACTTGAATCCAGTAGTGATACCGGCTGACCGTAAATATACTAATATTTTTTTTTGAGTATATGCACATACTCTGCCGCCATATATACCAGCTATATAACCTTGTATTGTATATGTATCAATGCACCTCTGAGTATGTGTACTGTGTACGTACTCTGGTACTCATACTAATATCAGTGTTATCCTAAACGCTAAACGGTAAACAGTCGGTCACCTACCGTTTAGCCCATTATTCGGGCAAAACGGGTGTTTAGCCCATTTTTTGAGTATATGCACATACTCTTCTAGATAGAGTATGTGTTCATACTCTGCCGCCATATATACCAGCCATATATACTATGTGTTCATACTGTAGCACTTTCGTTTGTATTTGGCAAAAATTGTCTAATTATGGTCTATTTAGGCTTAAAAAATTCGTCTCGCCAATTACGGACAAACTGTGCAATTAGTTATTCTTTTTACCTACATTTAATGCTCCATGCATGTGCCGCAAGATTTGATGTGACGGGGAATCTTGAAAAATTTTGGATTTTGGGTGGGATCTAAACAGGACTTTACTCATACTCCCTGTAAACATGTATGGTTTCATACTCCTTATAAACATATGATGCTACGGCAATCGGGAAACCAGGCTCTTGGTGTTCCCGGTGCGATCACAGATCTGGTGGCCACCGGCAGGCGGTAGTGCAGCACCGTGCGGGCGTGTGTGGCAGACCGAAGGCGCAGGCGGCTGCTGGCTGCTGGAAGTTTGGCAAGAATTTTAATTTTCTATAGGGATAACAAAATATTGCCTTCGATTTGCTCTTAACAATTGTAAATGTGTAGCCAAATGACATTTTGGTTGGCTTATGTTTATATGAATAATTCTTATTCGAGGTTGTATTTCTTCATATTACAGGACTATTGTTTACAAAGGGCCAACTTAAACCATGCCAACTTAAGGGTTACTACTATGCAGACCTAGGTCATGAAAACTTTGAGTTATATGGCTCTGGTAAATACAAAACTTTGACACTCTTACACAAAAATTGTCATTATCATAGTCGGTGGATGGGAACCAATAATAGCAAGATTGTTGTAAGAAGATACGCTCCCATGCAGGCATCAAACTTCGTCAAACAAACTACAAGTTTTCATAGCCATCGACTTTTTTGTCCAGCAACAATCAAAGAAAATCACTATATGCCATTGTCAAGCAGATGACGAGAGTGATGAGAGTGAGTCTAGAGGTAAGGTCATTGATCGCGGAAACATACGATGGAATTCACTATGATGATGAAGAGTTTGTAAAAAAATGACATTACTGTCCTTGTGATTTTTATAAAATTTTTCATAGACATGCGGAATATACATGTACACTAACGACTTCCACTCAAACAAATATACACTAACGGCAAGGACAGTAGAACTGGCGCTCCACTGGCACTTCAACATAGTTCCAAATGATCAAAAAATGTTGGTTTCAAATAAACGTGGAAATACTAGGATAAGATGATAACTGCAAGCAAGCTAGAAAATGGCAAATAAAAACGACAGATGTTTTCTAGGCACGTGCGTGCCGCACGTGCATCTTGATATGTCATGCAAGCACATGTTGACACATGCTGAATTTGCATTCTGAAACATGTTTTTTGTTTGAACATTACAGCACTCAGGTTTTATATTTATTGGTTACAATTTCCCTTTCTATGCACAACGAAAAAAGAATTACCATCAAGAGTGCTTAGACTCAATAAGAATACTGGAGGAAAAGTAAGAAGTACACTGACAATCATCTAAGAAACAAGTATGCCTAATTCACCTTTACAAATTAAATAATCTTATGCTATTTTTCTTGAATTTTGGGAAAGAATTTACCATCACTTTTTTATGTAAATTCTATGATTTCCATTTTAGGTGCCAGTGGAGTCTGCGAGATTTCAGGTTATGTTTGAGTTTTGAGGTTGTGATCTTGTGAATTGGGAATGGCATAGCGTGCAACGGTTAGGTGCTTCCAGTTCCAGCCAAATGTTCTAATAGGCCAAGAACAAACATAAATTGCTGATCAATTGATGGTAAACTGTCTTCTCAGGCTCAGTGATCAATTATAAGGTTACAGGATGTAGTCCTATGTATGCAAGGAACTGGGCAGAGATATTATTTACCTATCTCCAACGTGTATTACCCAGAGGGTCATCCTGGGCTACGATGTACCAGACACACATCATAGGTTGGTGAAGTTGAGCCCAATGGAGAGAGTGCAAGCCCGGATAATAATGCGTGGAGACTTGAAGTATAACGCGGAAATGTACATCTACAGAGCCATGAAGAAGGTCAAGGGAAATGGGTGCGTCCTTGCAGCCCACCAGTCCGGGTAAGTCAAAAGGATACTTGCAACATATCACTTACTACTGGGATCACCACTTTTCATATTTAATTTAAGACCTGAAATTCGTACTTTGAATGGCGCAGCTTGGTCATCGTGGGCCACTGGATTGTATTTATAATCTGTGCTCAGGATGGAAGGGCCTATATATTCGACTCCTTGAGGGTGACAAACAAAGAAGGGTACAAGGATTTTGAAAGCATATTGTGATAGTAAGTGACGGTACTTATTCTTTTATACACTTAACGTATGTGTTAAATTTCTTGTTGACACTAGTGGTTTTCATATAGTGCTTACAAGAAGTATGTGCAAGAACCCGAGTGCTACAATCGAAGATATTAGAAGAAGAAGAAGAAGAAGAAGAAGAAGAAGAAGAAGAAGAAGAATGGCACAAAACTGAAACTAAGGCGACAATTCCCAGTACGTATCAAAAGTCGTATGTCGTGATACATCGTGCATGCTCTCCATATGTTCTAATGATTGTGTATTATATATATCGTGCAGTACGCCAAACAACCTCCTGCAAGCGTATTATGTGGATACTACTCTGGCGAGTACCTAAGGGCGTGCGACAATTTCAGCCATAGCTAGCGGCAGGTCAAGAAATCACAAGAATGGTGGCAAAAGGAAAAGGTCGACCATAAGAACATCACTCAAATAGTAGCGGACATATGTAAATTTGTCATGGACGAATGCATGCATGTTGGGAGAACGTTCTTCAACAAGGAGAGCGAGATGGCGATGGAGGAGAAGTACAAGAAGATCATAAACTGGAGAACCATGATAGACATGACGGATTACAAGTTGGTGGACCTCTTTTGATCCTTAGTTTGAGATGTATGAATGTGATTATGTTTGTGGTAAGATAATGACGACATGCATGTAATGTTTAAAACTTAATGTGGTTCGTTGAACGATAAGGACGACACATGAATGAATATGTAATATATGTTTGTCCTCTTTATGCATATTTTCTGTTTTATCTGTGTTTTGAAATTCAAATTCGAATTGAATTGAATTCGAAAAAGTAATTTTTTAATTTGCAAAATAATTAATGGAGGCAGACAAATAATAACAGCCGCCTCCGTTAATAGTTTAACGAAGGCGGACGGCTTAAGTCACCCGCCTCGGTTAAATGTTTAATGGAGACAGACAGTTTAGAGAGACCGCCTCGGTTAATAAGTATTAACCGAGGCATTTGCGTTAGGGCAATCGCCACAATTAATCTATTAACCGAGGTGGTTGGGCCAACCGCCTCCGTTAAGGCCGGATTAACCGTGACCTTTTGGCGGAGGCGGATCATTTGTCTGTTAATCTTTTTTGCCCGCCTCGGTTAAAATTACAGTAGTAGTGTCCTCTAGTGAAGGATCGACCGAACCTAGTGCTTGGGAAGTTCGATCGAACCTTTGGATAGATGCCTTGGCATCTTGAGGTCAGGATCATCGTGTGGAGGCAGTGGAGAACGCGCTTGCCAAATTTGAGCGGATTTAGGCTCTGTGGAGGTTCGACCGAATCTGGGCCTTAAGGTGGTTTGGCCAAACCCTTTTAGTGTGTGTTCACGCCCATTTACACTTGGCTTGTTGCTGAATGGGCCCTGTTAAGGATATGACTGGGACACATTGAGTTGAGGTGGTTTGCTCACGGATCCATGTGCCTGCTCTTGATTTACCGAGAGTGTCTTTCTTTGTTGTTGTCCTTAAATTTCCCTCCACTTTGGCCAACACACTCCAACATACTAATAAACACAAACAATTATGTGAATTATTAGAATTAAACCCTATCACTATGTTGTATGTTGATCTTCCTTTGCATTCATGCCGGAATTGACAGTCAGAATTTGGAGTTAAGGGCTGCCAACACCTGTTTGGATCCAAGCCAACTAATTATTAGTCTGCTCATCAAAAATTATATATCGTTCTAGAATTTTTAGATAGTTTTTCCTGTGTTCATAGGATTGTAGCATATGTTGCATAACTCTTTTGGTTTTGAGATAGCAACATTTAGCAAGACTGTGATGCAAAGCTAGATATATATCTTGCATAGGTTTTGATAAGTAGTTTTTACTTGCCTTATTCACTTCCTGTTAGGTATCACAGTCCCATTCAGTATCACTTAGTGTCGCATATTATGTACAAATTTGGTTACGCTAGGACTATAATCTTTTATCACCATAAATATGTGAGGAGCGCTGCAGTTGTTATCACGATCAGATAGTCACTAGGCTCGTGAGATGGCCTCATCATGTTGTCAGGACCTTGGAGCTGCCGGTGTTGCTGGGAGGACCGCTCATAGTCATGCCCCGGGACATAGGCTTCGAATAAATCTCATTAACAAATTTCGTGTTTATGGTGTCATCTATGATCTTTCAAGTTCGTCTGGATATAATCCATCAATGCTTCCACTTGTGGAGATGAACAGATAGCATGCTATAGTGGAGGCTAATTTCTAACATACTTGATGCTAGAGGCATACGGCGACGTGTTCATATGTGAACAGTGCTATAGAGTGAGTGGTCCCTATACACCTTCAACTGTAGCCATGCGTCTCTAACACTGGACTCCAGGTGCTATATGTAAACTTTTTTTGGTATGCAGTAGTAGGTCACGGGGGCCAGGCATAAATTGGATCTTAGTGATGACACAACATTGTGGTATACTCAGTATAGTATTATAATACAACGACTTATCTATACATCCATACACGCTGATTATCTTGATAGCATACAGCAATACAAGCGATCTACTGGCACCGAAGCGCATATTTGGGTACACTACGTAAAATTAACCAGCTGACAATTAGCTTGTATGAGTTAGCTAGATGTCCACCTAACAATTAGCTAGTTTATTAGCTGTACCTGTTTGCATCCATCCTAGCTAAATATTAGTCCGTATGTTAGAAATGTTTAAGTCATTCCGGTATTTTTACATACATAGTTTTTCCAATGCATATAGACGTAGTGTAGGTTTATGTACATTACAAAAGATATGTATATAGAAAGGTCAGAATGACTTTCAATTTCGAATGCAGGGAGTAGCAATTAACTATATTAGCCCCATGGATCAAACATGCTCTAACTTGGTATCTATAATTGTACAGTTCTATGGAAAACTAAATAACATAGTGTGCCTGGCAACCAAATATCCATTATTGCTGTTGCCTGTACATCCTTTTGAGTATGAATTTTATATTTACGGCCATTTGTGACAGACGGTGCTCCCAGTGTGTGGCAGAGATAACAATGGTGTCCATGGCGAGACCTAAATATGAATGGAAATTGTAGTTCTTTATGCTACATGTGTTCTTTGCTCTACAGATGGCCATTCCTACGTATAACGTCGTGTTAGGTGATTGAAGTTGAAAAGACGGAACGTGGGTTTTCAGTGCTGCAGCCAGAATGTGGAACCAGAGACAGAATTTGAGAAAAGAATATCTGGGCCTAGACCTGGAGTGAGCATGAGCACTTAAGCAGTGGGCATCGTTTCTGTTTACATGTGCGGATGACTGCAACGGTGCAACCGATGGGTGGCGTGTTCTCGTGAGGGCGCAGTGATGCGTTGCCTTGCATTTATGTGGATAAATGCTGCATGGATATGATACGCTGCCCAGCCAATTCAGCAATGCGACAAAATACTCGTAGTCACATGATTTACATTCATCCAAGAAGTAAGAGTCGCTAATCTCTGGACACGACTAAATTCAACTAACGTACATGCTGGTAGCTGTTAGGTATGTTCATGATGCGAACGGTGCTCGTCACTTCTGCATCATATCTGATCGCCCGGCTTTGACCATTTGTATTCAGCTGATTCTCAGAATGGCAATTGAGCTCTTTAAAAACTGCACGTCTAGTCAAAAATCTTACGCGAAGGCCTGATAACATTTATCATGGCGTACGTCTTGGTTGTCCACACCGCCACCGCTACACGATGACTGGAGGAGGGTGAGATCACAGACGAACGAGAGAGAGACTCGACGATCGGATGGGGACACATACTCATTGAATTCTCTGTGCCCAAAAGTTTTCAGCAAATAAAAAGACTAATTTAGATTCTAATTTTAGGGATAAGGTAACAACCTAATATTTTCTATGCCCGGGTTTGTAGTTATTCTACATTAATTCTGAAGTGTTTGAGCTCACTCACCAGTAAGCATAACCGAAGAGAGTACAACCATGCTACTTGAGGAAAGGATTTAAGCCCCCGAATCTATATTTAGGAATTTTAAAAAAGTATTTACAGTGCAGCAGAACTTTGGAAATGCATAACAAATTACAGAAAAATACTAAAATAACATAGCGAATTTTGTTTCACTTGTACTGTTATGATATACTGTACCACTTAAAAACGATAGATCACCAAGCATAGTATTTATAATTACTAGCAAAGGTGCCCGTGTGTCAATACTAGAAATAAAAAAAAATTCTTTCCAATGATCATGGAAAAAGTGGACCGTGAATGCTACATATATGTTTTCGTGCATTATTTGTTAATCAATTAGCATGCCCATGTGCCTAAGGGTTACAATTTTTTTAATTGACATGATATATGAATTATTTATAATGGTTATGAGATAGCCATTATTTAAGTTAATGTTGGCAACCTATTCAGCCTGTTCGCTTGTTCGATAAGCCGCTTATGCTGGTTTGTACGGCTGATTTGTTGTGAGAGAAAAACACTGCACCATGGCTAATAAGCCCTAGCTGAAATGAACAAGCGAACATGCTGATTAACAACACTACCACGAAAACAATTTCCCCAGTCGGGCGGGTTGTGAAGGCAATACCGTCTTGTGGAGATCATTTTCCCCAGTCCTCTTGTGGATTTGGATGTAAATTATCTTTTTTTAATTCATGTATAGTGTGCAGTAACATCTATCTAAATACAATGACACATCGAGGGGGCGAGGGGGTGTTCTATATATTGTGGCATCGTTTATCAGTAACATAAGCCACTCGCATTCAGCCACTCCCACGCTTTAGAGAATTGAAGGAGCGGGAGGCAACGATGGATAGCCATCCGTTTCTTAGTCTAACCTGGAATGAGATGATCCTGATCATCGTGGTAGTAGCTGGCACCTTCGTGGCTCTACTAGTCCTGTTGCTTGCTTTGTTGTGGCGCCGCAAGAAAACCGCGCCATCCGTCAGCAGCGCTCAATCCAACATCGTCGCCAGAGGCAACAGCTCCAGCAAGAGCGGATGGACCACATCCGATGACCACGCCGCCACTCCTCCTTGTGACACCATCATAGAGGTTCCGGCGGTGGCCCAAGTGCATCACCGCAGTCAGTGGCGGATGCAGAACAGGATTGCAGGAGGACGGATCTCTTCTTCTTCCTCTCTCTCTATTTTTTTCTTTTCTCCACCTCTTCTTCTCGCTCACCCACCCCATATTTCCATTGATGCACCAGCTGTAGGGGGGCTGAAGCCCCCCAGCCCCCCTGTAGATCCGCCTCTGACCGCAGTGATGGTGCTTCCACCAGCGTTGACAGGGACACGAGCCCTTCTTCGACACCTTCTACCAGTACCATGGTCAGCGCCCGCGCAGAGTTTATCTGATTGGTCTAAGTACATATCCGTGGTTGTTGTCTCTATTTTGCTGTGACAATCTAAAAAGAGGTACTGATGCATGGGCTGGCCCGTATCTTTTTTTAAAATATCAATGTGTACAACTCATTATAAATAAATCATATCTATTAAGCCACTCGCATTCAGGCACTCCCATGCTTTAGAGAACTAAAGGAGCGGGAGGCAACAATGGATAGTCATCTATTTCTTAGTCTAACCCGGAATGAGAGGATCGTGATCATCGTGGTACTAGCTGGTGCCTTCGTGGCTCTACTAGTCCTGTTGCTTGCTTTGTTGTGGCGCCGCTAGAAAACCACGCCATCCGTTAGCACCGCTCAATCCAACATCGTCGCCAGAGGTAGCAGCTCCAGCAAGAGCGGATGGACCACATCCAATGACCACGTCACCACTCCTCCTTCTGACACCATCATAGAGGTTCCGGCGGTGGCCCAAGTGCATCACCGTAGTCAGCGGCGGATGGAGAACAGGATTGAAGGAGGACCGATCTCTTCTTCTTCTTCCTCTCTCTCTATTTTTTTCTTTTCTCCACCTCTTCTTCTCGCTCACCCTCCCCATATTTCCATTGATGCACCAGCGGTAGGGGGGCTGAAGCCCCCCCAAGCCCCCCTGTAGATCCGCCCCTGACCGCAGTAATGGTGCTTCCACCAGCGTTGACCGGGACGTGAGCCCTTCTTCCACACCTTCTACCAGTACCATGGTCAGCGCCCACGCAGAGTTTATCTGATTGGTCCAAGTACATATCCGTGGTTGCTGTCTCTATTTTGTTATGACAATCTTAAAAGGGGTACTGATGCATGGACCGGCCTGTATCTTTTTTTAAAGATCAACATGTACAACTCATTATAAATAAACCATCTCTATTAAGCCACTCGCATTCAGGCACTCCCACGCTTTAGAGAACTGAAGGAGCAGGTGGCAACGTTGGATAGCCATCCGTTTCTTAGTCTAACCCAGAATGAGATGATCGTGATCATCGTGGTAGTAGCTGGAGCCTTCATGGCTCTACTAGTCCTGTTGCTTGCTTTTTTGTGGCACCGCCATAAAACCACGCTATCCGTCAGCAGCGCTCAATCCAACATCGTCGCCAGAGGCAGCAGCTCCAGCTAGAGCGGATGGACCACATCCGATGAACAGTTGCCACTCCTCCTTCTGACACCATCACAGAGGTTCCGGAGGTGGCGTATGCAGAACATGATTGAAGGAGGACCGATCTCTTCTTCTTCCTCTCTCTCTCTATTTTTTTCTTTTCTCCACCTCTTCTTCTCGCTCACCCTCCCCATATTTCCATTGATGCACCAGCTGTAGGCGGGCTGAAGCCCCCCCCCCCAAGCCCCCCTGTAGATCCGCCCCTGACTGCAGTGATGGTGCTTCCACCAGCGTTGACAGGGACGCGAGCCCTTCTTCCACACCTTCTACCAGTACCATGGTCAGCGCCCGCGCAGAGTTTATCTAATTGGTCTAAGTACATATCCGTGGTTGCTGTCTCTATTTTGCTATGACAATCTTAAAAGGGCTACTGATGCATGGGCCAGCCCGTATCTTTTTTTTAAATATCAATGTGTACAACTCATTATAAATAAATCATCTCTATTAGGCCACTCGCATTCAGGCACTCCCACGCTTTAGAGAACTGAAGGAGCGGGAGGCAACGATGGATAGCCATCCATTTCTTAGTCTAACCCGGAATGAGACGATCGTGATCATCGTGGTGGTAGCTGGCGCCTTCATGGCTCCACTAGTCCTGTTGCTTGCTTTGTTGTGGCGCCGCCAGAAAACCACGCCATCCGTCAGTACCACTCAATCCAACACCATCGCTAGAGGATGCAGCTCCAGCAAGATCGGATGGACCACATCCGATGACCATGTTGCCACTCCTCCTTCTAACACCATCATAGAGGTTCCGGCGGTGGCCCAAGTGCATCACCACAGTCAGCGGCGGATGCAGAACAGGATTGAAGGAGGACCGATCTCTTCTTCTTCCTCTCTCTCTATTTTTTTCTTTTCTCCACCTCTTCTTCTCGCTCACCCTCCCCATAGTTCCATTGATGCACCAGCTGTAGGGGGGTTGAAGCCCCCCCAAGCCCCCCTATAGATCCACCCCTAACTGCAGTGATGGTGCTTCCACCAGCGTTGACAGGGACGGGAGCCCTTCTTCCACACCTTCTACCAGTACCATGGTCAGCGCACGTGCAGAGTTTATCTGATTTGTCTAAGTACATATCCATGGTTGCTGTCTCTATTTTGCTATGACAATCTAATAAGGGGTACTGATGCATGGGCTGGCCCGTATCTTTTTTAAAAATATCAATTTGTACAACTCATTCTAAATAAATCATCTCTATTAAGCCACTCGCATTCAGGCACTCCCACGCTTTAGAGAACTAAAGGAGCGGGATGCAACAATGGATAGTCATCTATTTCTTAGTCTAACCCGGAATGAGAGGATCGTGATCATCGTGGTACTAGCTGGCGCCTTCATGGCTCTACTAGTCCTGTTGCTTGCTTTGTTGTGGCGCCACCAGAAAACCACGCCATCCATCAGCACCGCTCAATCCAACATCGTCGCCAGAGGTAGCAGCTCCAGCAAGAGCGGATGGACCACATCCGATGACCACGTCACCACTCCTCCACGTCACCACTCCTCCTTCTGACACCATCATAGAGGTTCCGGCGGTGGCCCAAGTGCATCACCATAGTCAGCGGTGGATGTAGAACAGGATTGAAGGAGGACCGATCTCTTCTTCTTCCTCTCTCGCTATTTTTTTCTTTTCTCCACCTCTTCTTCTCGCTCACCCTCCCCATATTTCCATTGATGCACCAGCTGTAGGGGGGCTGAAGCCCCCCCCAAGCCCCCCTGTAGATCCACCCCTGACTGTAGTGATGGTGCTTCCACCAGCGTTGATAGGGACGCGAGCCCTTCTTCCACACCTTGTACCAGTACCATGGTCAGCGCCCACGCAGAGTTTATCTGATTGGTCCAAGTACATATCCGTGGTTGTTGTCTCTATTTTGTTGTGACAATCTTAAAAGGGGTACAGATGCATGGGCCGGCCCGTATCTTTTTTTTAAAGATCAACATGTACAACTCATTATAAATAAATCATCTCTATTAAGCCACTCGCATTCAGGCACTCCCACGCTTTAGAGAACTGAAGGAGCGGGAGGCAACGATGGCTAGCCATCTGTTTCTTAGTCTAACCCAGAATGAGTTGATCGTGATCGTCGTGGTAGTAGCTGGAGCCTTCGTGGCTCTACTAGTCCTGTTGCTTGCTTTTTTGTGGCGCCGCCATAAAACCACGCCATCCGTCAGCAGCGCTCAATCCAACATCGTCGCCAGAGGCAGTAGCTCTAGCAAGAGCGGATGGACCACATCCGATGACCACGTTGCCACTCCTCCATCCGACACCATCATAGAGGTTCTGGCGGTGGCCCAAGTGCATCACCGCAGTCAGCGGCGTATGCAGAACAGGATTGAAGGAGGACCGATCTCTTCTTCTTCCTCTCTGTCTCTCTCTCTCTATTTTTTTCTTTTCTCCACCTCTTCTTCTTGCTCACCCTCCACATATTTCCATTGATGCTCTAGCTGTAGTGGGGCTGAAGCCCCCCCACCCAAGCCCCCCTATAGATCCGCCCCTGACTGCAGTGATGGTGCTTACACCAGCGTTGACAGGGATGCGAGCCCTTCTTCCACACCTTCTACCAGTACCATGATCAGCGCCCGCGCAGAGTTTATCTAATTGGTCTAAGTACATATCCATGGTTGCTGTCTCTATTTTGCTTTGACAATCTTAAAAGGGGCACTGATGCATGGGCCAGCCCGTATCTTTTTTTTAAATATCAATGTGTACAACTCATTATAAATAAATCATCTCTATTAGGCCACTCGCATTCAGGCACTCCCACGCTTTAGAGAACTAAAGGAGCGGGAGGCAATGATGGATAGCCATCCATTTCTTAGTCTAACCCGGAATGAGACGATCGTGATCATCGTGGTGGTAGCTGGCGCCTTCATGTCTCCACTAGTCCTGTTGCTTGCTTTGTTGTGGCACCGCCAGAAAACCACGCCATCCGTTAGTACCGCTCAATCCAACATCATCGCTAGAGGAAGCAGCTCCAGCAAGAGCGGATGGACCACATCCGATGACCATGTTGCCACTCCTCCTTCTGACACCATCATAGAGGTTCCAGCGGTGGCCGAAGTGCATCACCGCAGTCAGCGGCGGATGCAGAACAGGATTGAAGGAGGACCGATCTCTTCTTCTTCCCCTCTCTCTATTTTTTTCTTTTCTCCACCTCTTCTTCTCACTCACCCTCCCCATAGTTCCATTGATGCACCAGCTATAGGGGGTTGAAGCCCCCCCAAGCCCCCCTATAGATCCACCCCTAACCGCAGTGATGGTGCTTCCACCAGCGTTGACAGGGACGGGAGTCCTTCTTCCACACCTTCTACCAGTACCATGGTCAGCGCATGTGCAGAGTTGATCTGATTTGTTTAAGTACATATCCGTGGTTGCTGTCTCTATTTTGCTGTGACAATCTAAAAAGGGGTACTGATGCATGGGCTGGCCCGTATCTTTTCTTAAAATATCAATGTGTACAACTCATTATAAATAAATCATCTCTATTAAGCCACTCGCATTCAGGCACTCCCACGCTTTAGAGAACTAAAGGAGCGGGATGCAATAATGGATAGTCATCTATTTCTTAGTCTAACCCGAATGAGAGGATCGTGATCATCGTGGTACTAGCTGGCGCCTTCATGGCTCTACTAGTCCTGTTGCTTGCTTTGTTGTGGAACCACCAGAAAACCACGTCATCCATCAGCACCGCTCAATCCAACGTCGTCGCCAGAGGTAGCAGCTCCAGCAAGAGCGGATGGACCACATCCGATGACCACGTCACCACTCCTCCACGTCACCACTCCTCCTTCTGACACCATCATAGAGGTTCCGGCGGTGGCCCAAGTGCATCACCGTAGTCAGCGGTGGATGTAGAACAGGATTGAAGGAGGACCGATCTCTTCTTCTTCCTCTCTCGCTATTTTTTTCTTTTCTCCACCTCTTCTTCTCGCTCACCCTCACCATATTTCCATTGATGCACCAGCTGTAGGGGGGCTGAAGCCCCCCTAAGCCCCCCTGTAGATCCACCCCTGACTGTAGTGATGGTGCTTCCACCAGCGTTGATAGGGACGCGAGCCCTTCTTCCACACCTTCTACCAGTACCATGGTCAGCGCCCACGCAGAGTTTATCTGATTGGTCCAAGTACATATCCGTGGTTGCTGTCTCTATTTTGTTGTGACAATCTTAAAAGGGGTACAGATGCATGGGCCGGCCCGTATCTTTTTTTTAAAGATCAACATGTACAACTCATTATAAATAAATCATCTCTATTAAGCCACTCGCATTCAGGCACTCCCACGCTTTAGAGAACTAAAGGAGCGGGAGGCAACGATGGATAGCCATCCGTTTCTTAGTCTAACCCAGAATGAGATGATCGTGATCATCGTGGTAGTAGCTGGAGCCTTCGTGGCTCTACTAGTCCTGTTGCTTCCTTTTTTGTGGCGCCGCCATAAAACCACGCCATCCGTCAGCAGCGCTCAATCCAACATCGTCGCCAGAGGTAGCAGCTCTAGCATGAGCAGATGGACCACATCCGATGACCACGTTGCCACTCCTCCTTCTGACACCATCATAGAGGTTCCGGCGGTGGCCCAAGTGCATCACCGCAGTCAGCGGCATATGCAGAACAGGATTGAAGGAGGACCGATCTCTTCTTCTTCCTCTCTCTCTCTATTTTTTTCTTTTCTCCACCTCTTCTTCTTGCTCACCCTCCCCATATTTCCATTGATGCTCCAGCTGTAGTGGGGCTGAAGCCCCCCACCCAAGCCGCCCTATAGATCCGCCCCTGACTGCAGTGATGGTGCTAACACCAGCGTTGACAGGGATGCGAGCCCTTCTTCCACACCTTCTACCAGTACCATGGTCAGCGCCCGCGCAGAGTTTATCTAATTGGTCTAAGTACATATCCATGGTTGTTGTCTCTATTTTGCTTTGACAATCTCAAAACGGGCACTGATGCATGGGCCACCCCGTATCTTTTTTTTTAAATATCAATGTGTACAACTCATTATAAATAAATCATCTCTATTAGGCCACTCGCATTCAGGCACTCCCACGCTTTAGAGAACTAAAGGAGCGAGAGGCAACGATGGATAGCCATCCATTTCTTAGTCTAACCCGGAATGAGACGATCATGATCATCGTGGTGGTAGCTTGCGCCTTCATGTCTCCACTAGTCCTGTTGCTTACTTTGTTGTGGCGCCACCAGAAAACCACGCCATCCGTCAGTACCGCTCAATCCAACATCATCACTAGAGGAAGCAGCTCCAACAAGAGCGGATGGACCACATCCGATGACCATGTTGCCACTCCTCCTTCTGACACCATCATAGAGGTTCCGGCGGTGGCCCAAGTGCATCACCATAGTCAGCGGCGGATGTAGAACAGGATTGAAGGAGGACTGATCTCTTCTTCTTCCTCTCTCTCTATTTTTTTCTTTTCTCGACCTCTTCTTCTCGCTCACCCTCCCCATAGTTCCATTGATGCACCAGCTGTAGGGGGTTGAAGCCCCCCCAAGCCCCCCTATAGATCCACCCCTAACCGCAGTGATGGTGCTTCCACCAGCGTTGATAGGGACGGGAGTCCTTCTTCCACACCTTCTACCAGTACCATGGTCAGCGCACGCGTAGAGTTTATCTGATTTGTCTAAGTACATATCCGTGGTTGCTGTCTCTATTTTGCTGTGACAATCTAAAAAGGGGTACTGATGCATGGGCTGGCCCGTATCTTTTTTAAAAATATCAATGTGTACAACTCATTATAAATAAATCATCTCTATTAAGCCACTCGCATTCAGGCACTCCCACGCTTTAGAGAACTAAAGGAGCGGGATGCAACAATGGATAGTCATCTATTTCTTAGTCTAACCCGGAATGAGAGGATCGTGATCATCGTGGTACTAGCTGGAGCCTTCGTGGCTCTACTAGTCCTGTTGCTTGCTTTGTTGTGGCGCCACCAGAAAACCACGCCATCCATCAGCACCGCTCAATCCAACATCGTCGCCAGAGGTAGCAGCACCAGCAAGAGCGGATGGACCACATCCGATGACCACGTCACCACTCCTCCTTCTGACACCATCATAGAGGTTCCGGCGGTGGCCCAAGTGCATCACCGTAGTCAGCGGCGGAGGTAGAACAGGATTGAAGGAGGACCGATCTCTTCTTCTTCCTCTCTCGCTATTTTTTTCTTTTCTCCACCTCTTCTTCTCGCTCACCCTCCCCATATTTCCATTGATGCACCAGCTGTAGGGGGCTGAAGCCCCCTGAAGCCCCCCTGTAGATCCACCCCTGACTGTAGTGATGGTGCTTCCACCAGCGTTGATAGGGACGCGAGCCCTTCTTCCACACCTTCTACCAGTACCATGGTCAGCGCCCACGTAGAGTTTATCTGATTGGTCCCAGTACATATCCGTGGTTGCTGTCTCTATTTTGTTGTGACAATCTTAAAAGGGGTACAGATGCATGGGCCGGCCCGTATCTTTTTTTTAAAGATCAACATGTACAACTCATTATAAATAAATCATCTCTATTAAGCCACTCGCATTCAGGCACTCCCACGCTTTAGAGAACTGAAGGAGCGGGAGGCAACGATGGATAGCCATCCGTTTCTTAGTCTAACCCAGAATGAGATGATCGTGATTGTCGTGGTAGTAGCTGGAACCTTCGTGGCTCTACTAGTCCTGTTGCTTGCTTTTTTGTGGCGCCGCCATAAAACCATGCCATCCGTCAGCAGCGCTCAATCCAACATCGTCGCTAGAGGCAGCAGCTCTAGCAAGAGCGGATGGACCACATCCGATGACCACGTTGCCACTCCTCCTTCTAACACCATCATAGAGGTTCCGGCGGTGGCCCAAGTGCATCACCACAGTCAGCGGCGTATGCAGAACAGGATTGAAGGAGGACCGATCTCTTCTTCTTCCTCTCTCTCTCTCTATTTTTTTTTCTCCACCTCTTCTTCTCGCTCACCATCTCCATATTTCCATTGATGCACCAGTTGTAGGGGGGGTGAATCCCCCCCCCCACACAAGCCCCCCCATAGATCTACCCCTGGCCGCAGTGATGTAGCTTCCACCAATGTTGATAGGGACGCGAGCCCTTATTCCACACCTTCTACCAGTACCATGGTCAGCGCCCGCACAGAGTTTATCTGATTGGTCTAAGTACATATCCGTGGTTGCTGTCTCTATTTTGCTGTGACAATCTTAAAAGGGGTTCTGATGCATGGGCCGGCCTGTATCTTTTTTTTAAATATCAACGTGTACAACTCATTATAAATAAATCATCTCTATTAAACCACTCGCATTCAGACACTCCCATGCTTTATAGAACTGAAGGGGCGGGAGGCAACAATGGAAAGCCATCCGTTTCTTAGTCTAACCCAGAATGAGACGATCGTGATCATCGTGGTAGTAGCTGGAGCCTTCGTGGCTCTACTAGTCCTGTTTATTGCTTTGTTGTGGCGCCACCATAAAACCGTGCCATCTGTACCATGGTCAGCGCCCGCACAGAGTTTATCTGATTGGTCTAAGTACATATCCGTGGTTGCTGTCTCTATTTTGCTGTGACAATCTTAAAAGGGGTTCTGATGCATGGGCCGGCCTGTATCTTTTTTTAAAGATCAACGTGTACAACTCATTATAAATAAATCATCTCTATTAAGCCACTCGCATTCAGGCACTCCCATGCTTTAGAGAACTAAAGGAGCGGGAGGCAATGATGGATAGCCATCTGTTTTTTAGTCTAACCTAGAATGAGAGGATCGTGATCATCGTGGTAGTAGCTGGCGCCTTCATGGCTCTACTAGTCCTATTGCTTGCTTTATTGTGGCGCCGCCAGAAAACCGCGCCATCCTTCAACAGCGCTCAATCCAACATCGTCACCAGTGGCAGCAGCTCCAGCAAGAGCGGATGGACCACATCCAATGACCACATCGCCACTCCTCCAACTAACACCATCACAGAGGTTCCGGCGGTGGCCCAAGTGCATCACCGCAGTAAGCTGCGGATGCAGAACAGGATTGAAGGAGGACCGATCTCTTCTTCTTCCTCTCTCCCTATTTTTTCTTTTCTCCACCTCTTCTTCTCGCTCACCCTCCCCATATTTCCATTGATGCACCAGTTGTAGGGGGGCTGAAGCCCCCCCCACAAGCCCCCTGTAGATCTACCCCTGACTGCAGTGATGGTGCTTCCACCAGCGTTGATAAGGACGCGAGCCCTTCCACCACACCTTCTACTAGTACCATGGTCAGTGCCCACGCAGAGTTTATCTGATTGGTCTAAGCACATATCCGTGGTTGCTGTCTCTATTTTGCTGTGACAATCTTAAAAGGGGTACTGATGCATGGGCCGATCCGCATCTTTTTTTAAAGATCAATGTGTACAACTCATTATAAATAAATCATATCTATTAAGCCACTTGCATTCAGGCACTCCCACGCTTTAGAGAACTAAAGGAGTGGGAGGCAACGATGGATAGCCATCTGTTTCTTAGTCTAACCTGGAATGAGAGGATCGTGATCATCGTGGTCGTAGCTGGCGCCTTCGTGGCTCTACTAGTCCTACTGCTTGCTTTGTTGTGGCGCCGCCAGAAAACCGCGCCATCCATCAGTAGCGCTGAATCCAACATCGTCGCCAGAGGCAGCAGCTCCAGCAAGAGTGGATGGACCACATCTGATGACCACGTCACCACTCCTCCTTCTGACACCATCAAAGAGGTTCCGGCAGTGGCCCAAGTGCATCACCGCAGTAAGCGGTAGATGCAGAACAGGATTGAAGGAGGACCGATCTCTTCTTCTTCCTCTCTCTCTCTATTTTTTTCTTTTCTCCACCTCTTCTTCTCGCTCACCCTCCCCATATTTCCATTGATGCGTCAGCAATAGTGGGGCTGAAGCTCCCCCCACCCAAGCCCCCCTATAGATCCACCCCTGACCGTAGTGATGGTGCTTCCACCAGCATTGACAGGGACGCGAGCCCTTCTTCCACACCTTCTACCAGTAGCATGGTCAGCGCCCGCGTAGAGTTTATCTGATTGGTCTAAGTACATATCCATGGTTGTTGTCTCTATTTTGCTGTGACAATCTTAAATGGGGTACTGATGCATGGGCCGACCCGTATCTTTTTTTTAAATATCAACATGTACAACTCATTATAAATAAATCATCTCTATTAAGCCACCAGCATTCAGGCACTCCCACACTTTAGAGAACTGAAGGAGCGGGAGGCAACGATGCATAGCCATCCATTTCTTAGTCTAACCTGTAATAAGACGATCGTGATCATCGTGGTAGTAGCTAGTGTCTTTGTGGCTCTACTAGTCCTGTTTCTGGCTTTGTTGTGGCGCCGCCATAAAACCGCACCATCCATCAGCAGCGCTCAATCCAACATCGTCACCAGAGGCAGCAGCTCTAGCAAGAGTGGATGGACCACATCCGATGACCATGTTGCCACTCCTCCTTCTGACACCATCATAGAGGTTCCGGCGGTGGCCCAAGTGCATCACCATAGTCAGCGGCGTATGCAGAACAGGATTGAAGGAGGACCGATCTCTTCTTCTTCCTCTCTCTCTATTTTTTTTCTCCACCTCTTCTTCTTGCTCACCATCTCCATATTTCCATTGATGCACCAATTGTAGGGGGGGTGAAGCCCCCCCCCCACACAAGCCCCCCCGTAGATCTACCCCTGGCCGCAGTGATGAAGCTTCCACCAACGTTGATAGGGACGCGAGCATTTATTCCACACCTTCTACCAGTACCATGGTCAGCGCCCGCGCAGAGTTTATCTGATTGGTCTAAGTACATATCCGTGGTTGCTGTCTCTATTTTGCTGTGACAATCTTAAAAGGGGTTCTGATGCATGGGCCGGCCTGTATCTTTTTTTTAAATATCAACGTGTACAACTCATTATAAATAAATCATCTCTATTAAACCACTCGCATTCAGACACTCCCATGCTTTATAGAACTGAAGGGGCGGGAGGCAACAATGGATAGCCATCCGTTTCTTAGTCTAACCCAGAATGAGATGATCGTGATCATCGTGGTAGTAGCTGGAGCCTTCGTGGCTCTACTAGTCCTGTTTCTTGCTTTGTTGTGGCGCCACCATAAAACCGTGCCATCTGTACCATGGTCAGCGCCCGCGCAGAGTTTATCTGATTGGTCTAAGTACATATCCGTGGTTGCTGTCTCTATTTTGCTGTGACAATCTTAAAAGGGGTTCTGATGCATGGGCCGGCCTGTATCTTTTTTTAAAGATCAACGTGTACAACTCATTATAAATAAATCATCTCTATTAAGCCACTCGCATTCAGGCACTCCCACGCTTTAGAGAACTAAAGGAGCAGGAGGCAATGATGGATAGCCATCTGTTTTTTAGTCTAACCCAGAATGAGAGGATCGTGATCATCGTCGTAGTAGCTGGCGCCTTCATGGCTCTACTAGTCCTATTGCTTGCTTTATTGTGGTGCCGCCACAAAACCGCGCCATCCTTCAACAGCGCTCAATCGAACATCGTCACCAGTGGCAGCAGCTCCAGCAAGAGCGGATGGACCACATCCAATGACCACGTCGCCACTCCTCCAACTAACACCATCATAGAGGTTCTGGCGGTGGCCCAAGTGCATCACCGCAGTAAGCGGCGGATGCAGAACAGGATTGAAGGAGGACCAATCTCTTCTTCTTCCTCTCTCCCTATTTTTTCTTTTCTCCACCTCTTCTTCTCGCTCACCCTCCCCATATTTCCATTGATGCACCAGTTGTAGGGGGACTGAAGCCCCCCCCCACAAGCCCCCTGTAGATCTACCCCTGACTGCAGTGATGGTGCTTCCACCAGCGTTGATAAGGACGCGAGCCCTTCCACCACACCTTCTACCAGTACCATGGTCAGTGCCCACGCAGAGTTTATCTGATTGGTCTAAGCACATATCCGTGGTTGCTGTCTCTATTTTGCTGTGACAATCTTAAATGGGGTACTGATGCATGGGCCGATCCGCATCTTTTTTTTAAAGATCAACGTGTACAACTCATTATAAATAAATCATATCTATTAAGCCACTCGCATTCAGGCACTCCCACGCTTTAGAGAACTGAAGGAGTGGGAGGCAACGATGGATAGCCATCTGTTTCTTAGTCTAACCCGGAATGAGAGGATCGTGATCATCATGGTCGTAGCTGGCGCCTTCGTGGCTCTACTAGTCCTACTGCTTGCTTTGTTGTGGCGCCGCCAGAAAACCGCGCCATCTGTCAGTAGCGCTGAATCCAACATCGTCGCCAGAGGCAGCAGCTCCAGCAAGAGTGGATGGACCACATCTGATGACCATGTCGCCACTCCTCCTTCTGACACCATCATAGAGGTTCCGGCAGTGGCCCAAGTGCATCACCGCAGTAAGCGGTAGATGCAGAATAGGATTGAAGGAGGACCGATCTCTTCTTCTTCCTCTCTCTCTCTATTTTTTTCTTTTCTCCACCTCTTCTTCTCACTCACCCTCCCCATATTACCATTGATGCCTCAGCAATAGTGGGGCTGAAGCTCCCCCCACCCAAGCCCCCCTATAGATCCGCCCCTGACCGTAGTGATGGTGCTTCCACCAGCGTTGACAGGGACGCGAGCCCTTCTTCCACACCTTCTACCAGTAGCATGGTCAGCGCCCACGTAGAGTTTATCTGATTGGTCTAAGTACATATCCATGGTTGTTGTCTCTATTTTGCTGTGACAATCTTAAAAGGGGTACTGATGCATGGGCCGACCCGTATCTTTTTTTTAAATATCTACATGTACAACTCATTATAAATAAATCATCTCTATTAAGCCACTCGCATTCAGGCACTCCCACACTTTAGAGAACTGACGGAGCGGGAGGCAACAATGCATAGCCATCCATTTCTTAGTCTAACCTATAATAAGACGATCGTGATCATCGTGGTAGTAGCTGGCGCCTTTGTGGCTCTACTAGTCCTGTTGCTGGCAAGAGTGGATGGACCACATTCGATAAACACGTCACCACTCCTCCTTCTAACACCATCATAGAGGTTCCGACGGTGACCCAAGTGCATCATCGTAGTCAGCGGCGGATGCAGAACAGGACTGAAGGAGGACCGATCTCTTCTTCTTCCTATCTCTCTATTTTTTTTCTCCACCTCCTCTTCTCGCTCACCCTCCCCATATTTCCATTGATGCACCAGCTATAGGGGGCCGAACCCCCCCAAGCCCCCCTGTAGATCCGCCCCTAACCGCAGTGATGGTGCTTCCACCAACGTTGATAGGGACGCGAGCCCTTCTTCCACACCTTCTACCAGTACCATGGTCAGCGTCCGGGCAGAGTTTATCTGATTGGTCTAAGTACATATCCATGGTTGTTGTCTCTATTTTGCTGTGACAATCTTAAAAGGGGTACTGATGCATGGGCTGGCCCGTATCTTTTTTTTTACATATCAACGTGTACAACTCATTATAAATAAATCAACTCTATTAAGCCACTCGCATTTAGGCACTCCCACGCTTTAGAGAACTGAAGGAGCGGGAGGCAACGATGGATAGCCATCCATTTCTTCGTCTAACCCGGAATGAGATGATCATGATCATCGTGGTAGTAGCTAGCGCCTTCGTGGATCTACTAGTCCTGTTGCTTGCTTTGTTGTGGCGCCGCCAGAAAACTACGCCATCCATCAGCAGCGCCCAATCCAACATCATTGCTAGAGGCAGCAGCTACAGCAAGAGCAGATGGACCACATCCAATGACCACATCGCCACTCCTCCTTGTGACACCATCATAGAGGTTCCGGTGGTGGCCCAAGTGCATCACCACAGTCAGCGGCGTATGTAGAACAGGATTGAAGGAGGACCGATCTCTTCTTCTTCCTCTCTCTCTCTATTTTTTTTCTCCACCTCTTCTTCTCGCTCACCATCTCCATATTTCCATTGATGCACCAGTTGTAGGGGGGGTGAAGCCCCCCCCCCACACAAGCCCCCCATAGATCTACCCCTGGCCGCAGTGATGAAGCTTCCACCAACGTTGATAGGGACGCGAGCCCTTATTCCACACCTTCTTCCATTACCATGGTCAACGCCCGTGCAGAGTTTATCTGATTGGTCTAAGTACATATCCGTGGTTGCTGTCTCTATTTTGCTGTGACAATCTTAAAAGGGGTTCTGATGCATGGGCCGGCCTATATCTTTTTTTTAAATATCAACGTGTACAACTCATTATAAATAAATCATCTCTATTAAACCACTCGCATTTAGACACTCCCATGCTTTATAGAACTGAAGGGGCGGGAGGCAACAATGGATAGCCATCCGTTTCTTAGTCTAACCCAGAATGAGACGATCGTGATCATCGTGGTAGTAGCTGGAGCCTTCGTGGCTCTACTAGTCCTGTTTCTTGCTTTGTTGTGGCGCTACCATAAAACCGTGCCATCTGTACCATGGTCAGCGCCCGCACATAGTTTATCTGATTGGTCTAAGTACATATCCGTGGTTCCTGTCTCTATTTTGCTGTGACAATCTTAAAAGGGGTTCTGATGCATGGGCCGGCCTGTATCTTTTTTTAAAGATCAACGTGTACAACTCATTATAAATAAATCATCTCTATTAAGCCACTCGCATTCAGGCACTCCCACGCTTTAGAGAACTAAAGGAGCGGGAGGCAATGATGCATAGCCATCCATTTCTTAGTCTAACCTGGAATAAGACGATCGTGATCATCGTGGTAGTAGCTGGCACCTTTGTGGCTCTACTAGTCCTGTTGCTGGCTTTGTTGTGGCGCCGCCAGAAAACCGCACCATCCATCAGCAGCGCTCAATACAACATCGTCACCAGAGGCAGCAGCTCCAGCAAGAGTGGATGGACCACATCCGATGACCACGTTGCCACTCCTCCTTCTGACACCATCACAGAGGTTCTGGCGGTGGCCCAAGTTCATCACCGTAGTCAACGGTGTACACAGAATAGGATTGAAGGAGGACCGATCTCTTCTTCTTCCTCTCTCTCTATTTTTTTTCTTTTCTCCACCTCTTCTTCCCGCTCACCCTCCCCATATTTCCATTGATGCACTAGCTATAGGGGGGCTGAAGCCCCCCCCCCACCCAAGCCCCCCTGTAGATCCACCCCTGATTGCAGTGATGGTGCTTCCACCAGTGTTGATAGGGATGCGAGCCCTTCCTCCACACCTTCTACCAGTACCATGGTCAGCGCCCGCGTAGAGTTTATCTGATTGGTCTAAGTACGTATCCATGGTTGCTGTCTCCATTTTGGTGTGATAATCTTAAAAGGGGTACTGATGCATGGGCCAGCCCGTATCTTTTTTTTAAAGATCAACGTGTACATCTCATTATAAATAAATCATATCTATTAAGCCACTCGCAATCAGGCACTCCCACGCTTTAGAGAACTAAAGGAGCAAGAGGCAACGTTGGATAGCCATCTGTTTCTTAGTCTAACCGGGAATGAGAGGATCATGATCATCGTGGTCGTAGCTAGCGCCTTCATGGCTCTACTAGTCCTATTGCTTGCTTTGTCGTGGCGCCGCCAGAAAACCGCGCCATCCGTCAGCAGCGCTCAATCCAACATCGTCGCCAGAGGCAATAGCTCTAGCAAGAGCAGATGGACCACATCCGATGACCACGTCACCACTCCTCCTTCTAACACCATCATAGAGGTTCCAATGGTGGCCAAAGTGCATCACCGTAGTAAGCGGCAGATGCAGAACTGGATTGAAGGAGGACCAATCTCTTCTTCTTCCTCTCTCTCTATTTTTTTCTTTTCTCCACCCCTTCTTCTCGCTCACCCTGCCCATATTTCCATTGATGCACCAGTTGTAGGGGGGCTGAAGCCCCCCCCAAGCCCCCCTGTAGATCCGCCCTGACCGTAGTGATGGTGCTTCCACCAACGTTGACATGGACGTGAGCCCTTCTTCCACACCTTCTACCAGTACCATGGTCAGCGCCTGCGCAGAGTTTATCTGATTGGTCTAAGTACATATCCGTGGTTGCTATCTCTATTTTACTATGACAATCTTAAAAGGGGTACTGATGCATGGGCCGGCCCGTATCTTTTTTTTAAATATCAACAAGTACAACTCATTATAAATAAATCATCTCTATTAAGCCACTCGCATTCAAGCACTCCCACACTTTAGAGAACTGAAGGAGTGGGAGGCAATGATGCATAGCCATCCATTTCTTAGTCTAACCCGGAATAAGACGATCGTGATCATCGTGGTAGTAGCTGGCGCCTTTGTGGCTCTACTAGTCTTGTTGCTGGCTTTGTTGTGGCACTGCTAGAAAACCGCGCCATCCGTCAGCAGCGCTCAATCCAACATCGTCACCAGAGGCAGTAGCTCCAGCAAGAGCCGATGGACCACATCCGATGATCACGTTGCCACTCCTCCTTCTGACACCATCATAGAGATTCTGGTGGTGGCCCAAGTGCATCACCACAGTCAGCCGCAGATGCAGAACAGGATTGAAGGTGGACCGATCTCTTCTTCTTCCTCTCTCTCTATTTTTTTCTTTTCTCCACCTCTTCTACTCGCTCATCATCCCCATATTTCCATTGATGCACCAGCTATAGGGGGGCTGAAGCACCCCCCAAGCCCCCCTGTAGATCCGCCCCTGACCGCAGTGATGGAGCTTCCACCAGCGTTGACAGCGACGCGAGCCCTTCTTCCACACCTTCTACCAGTTCCATGGTCAGCGCCCGCGCAGAGTTTATCTGATTGGTCTAAGTACATATTCGTGGTTGCTGTCTCTATTTTGCTGTGACAATCTTAAAAGGGGTATTGATGCATGGGCCGGCCCATATCTTTTTTTTAAAATATCAACATGTACATCTCATTATAAATAAATCATCTCTATTAAGCCACTCCCACGCTTTAGAGAACTGAAGGAGCGGGAGGCAACGATGGATAGCCATCTGTTTCTTAGTCTAACCCGGAAAGAGATGATCGTGATCATCGTGGTAGTAGCTGGTGCCTTCATGGCTCTACTAGTCCTGTTGCTTGCTTTGTTGTGGCACTGCCAGAAAACCGCGCCATCCGTCAGCAGCGCTCAATCCAACATCGTCGCCAGAGGTAGTAGCTCCAGCAAGAGTGGATGGACCATATCCGATGACCACGTTGCCACTCCTCCATATGACACCATCATAGAGGTTCCAGCAGTGGCCCAAGTGCATCACCATAGTCAGCGGCAGATGCAGAACAGGATTGAAGGAGGACCGATCTCTTCTTCTTCCTCTCTCTCTCTATTTTTTCTTTTCTCCACCTCTTCTTCTCGCTCACCCTCCCCATATTTCCATTGTTGCACCAGCTATAGGGGAGCTGAATCCCCCCCAAGCCCCCCTATAGATCCGCCCCTGACCGCAGTGATGGTGCTTCCGCTAGCGTTGATAGCGACGTGAGCCCTTCTTCCACACCTTCTACCAGTACCATGGTCAGCGCCCATGTAGAGTTTATCTGATTGGTCTAAGTACATATCCGTGGTTGTTGTCTCTATATTGCTGTGACAATCTTAAAAAGTGTACTGATGCATGGGCTGGCCCGTATTTTTTTTAAATATCAATGTGTACAACTTATTATAAATGAATCATCTCTATTAAGCCACTCGCATTCAGGCACTCCCACGCTTTAGAGAACTAAAGGAGCGGGAGGAAACGATGGATAGCCATCCATTTCTTAGACTAACCCGGAATGAGACAATCATGATCATCGTGGTAGTAGCTGGCGCCTTCGTTGCTCTACTAGTCCTGTTGCTTGCTTTGTTGTGGCGCCGCTAGAAAACCGTGCCATCTGTCCGCAGCGCTCAATCCAACATCGTCGCCGGAGGCAGCAGCTCCAGCAAGAGCGGATGGACCACATTCGATGACCATGTCGCCACTCCTAATTCTGACACCATCATAGGGGTTCCGATGGTGGCCCAAGTGCATCCCCGCAGTCAGCGACGGATGCAGAACAGGATTGATGGAGGACCGATCTCTTCTTCCTCCTCTCTCTCTCTCTATTTTTTTCTTTTCTCCACCTCTTCTTCTGACTCACCCTCCCCATATTTCCATTGATGCACCAGCTGTAGGGGGGCTGAAGCCCCCCCAAGCCCCCGTGTAGATCCACCCTTGACCACAGTGATGGTCATCCACCAACATTCACAGGTACGCGAACCCTTCTTCCACACCTTCTACCAGTACCATGGTCAGCGCCTGCATAGAGTTTTTCTGATTGGTCTAAGTACATATTCGTGGTTGTTGTCTCTATTATGCTGTGACAATCTTGAAAGGGGTACTGATGCATGGGCCGGCCCGTATCTTTTTTTTAAATATCAACGTGTACAACTCATTATAAATAAATCATCTCTATTAAGCCACTCGCATTCAGGCACTCCCATGCTTTAGAGAACTGAAGGAGCAGGAGGCAACGATGGACAGCCATCTGTTTCTTAGTCTAACCCGGAATGAGACGATCGTGATCATCGTGGTAGTAGCTAGCGCCTTTGTGGCTCTACTAGTCCTGTTGCGTCTAACCCGAAATGAGACGATCGTGATCATCGTGGTAGTAGTTGGCACCTTCGTGGATCTACTAGTCCTGTTGCTTGCTTTGTTGTGGCGCCGCCAGAAAACTGTGCCATCCGTCAGCAGCGCTCAATCCAACATCGTCGCCAGAGGCAGCAGTTCCAGCAAGAGCAGATGCACCACACTCGATGACCACGTCGCCACTCCTCCTTCTGACACAATCATAGAGGTTCTGGTGGTGGCCCAAGTGCATCACCGCAATCAGCGGTGGATGCAAAACAGGATTGAAGGAGGACCGATCTCTTCTTCTTCCTCTCTCTCTCTCTATTTTTTTCTTTTCTCCACCTCTTCTTCTCACTCATCATCCCCATATTTCCATTGATGCACCAGCTGTAGGGGGCTGAAGCCCCCCCAAGCCCCCCTATAGATCCGCCGCCAACCACAGTGATGGTGCATCCACCAACATTGACAGGGACGCGAGCCCTTCTTCCACAACTTCTACCAGTACCATGGTCAGCGCCCGCGTAGAGTTTATCTGATTGGTCTAACTACAAATCCGTGGTTGCTGTCTCTATTTTGCTGTGACAATCTTAAAAGGGGTACTGATGCATGGGCCGGCCCGTATCTTTTTCTAAATATCAACATGTACAACTCGTTATAAATAAGTCATCTCTATTAAGCCACTTGCATTTAGGCACTCCCACGCTTTAGATAACTAAAGGAGCAGGAGGCAACGTTGGATAGCCATCCGTTTCTTAGTCTAACCCAGAATGAGACGATCGTGATCATTGTGGTAGTAGCTGGCGCCTTTGTGGCTCTACTAGTCCTGTTGCTTGCTTTGTTGTGGCACTGCCAGAAAACCGCGCCATCCGTCAGCAGCGCTCAATTCAACATTGTCGCCAGAGGCAGTAGCTCCAGCTAGAGCGGATGGACCACATCCGATGACCACGTCGCCACTCCTCCTTCGAACGCCATCGTAGAGGTTCCGGCGGAGGCCCAAATGCATCACCGTAGTCAGCGACGGATGCAGAACATGATGATTGAAGGAGGACCGATCTCTTCTTCTTCCTCTCTCTCTCTATTTTTTTATTTTCTCCACCTCTTCTTCTCGCTCACCCTCCCCATATTTCCATTGATGCACCAGCTGTAGGGGGGTTGAAGCCCCCCCAAGCGCCCCTGTAGATCCACCCCTGACCGCAGTGATGGTGCTTCCACCAGCGTTGACAGGGACGTGAGCCCTTCTTCCACACCTTCTACCATTACCATGATCAGCGCCCGCGCAGAGTTTATTTGATTGGTCTAAGTACATATCCTTGGTTGTTGTCTCTATTTTGCTGTGACAATCTTAAAAGGGGTACTGATGCATGGGCCAGCCCGTATCTTTTTTTTTAAATATCAACGTGTACAACACATTATAAATAAATCATCTCTATTAAGCCACTCGCATTTAGGCACTCCCACGCTTTAGAGAACTGAAGGAGCGGGAGGCAACGATGGATAGCCATCCATTTCTTAGTCTAACCTGGAATGAGATGATGATGATCATCGTGGTAGTAGCTGGTGCCTTCGTGGCTGTACTAGTCCTGTTCCTTGCTTTGTTGTGGCGCCACCAGAAAACCACGCCATCCGTCAGCAGCGTTCAATCCAACATCATCGCTAGAGGCAGCAGCACTAGCAAGAGCAGATGGACCACATCTGATGACCACATCGCCACTGCTCCTTCTAACACCATCATAGAGGTTCTGGTGGTGGCCCAAGTGCATCACCGCAGTCAGTGGTGGATGTAGAACAGGATTGAAGGAGGACCGATCTCTTCTTCTTCCTCTCTCTCTATTTTTTTCTTTTCTCCACCTCTTCTTCTCGCTCACCCTCCCCATATTTCCATTGATGCACCAGCTGAAGGGGGGCTAAAGCCCCCCTGTAGATCTACCCCTGACCATAGTGATGGTGCTTCCACCAGTGTCAGGGACGTGAGCCCTTCTTCCACACCTTCTACCATTACCATGGTCAGTGCCCACGCAGAGTTTATCTGATTGGTCTAAGTACATATCCTTGGTTGTTGTCTCTATTTTGCTGTGACAATCCTAAAAGGGGTACTGATGCATGGGCCAGCCCATATCTTTTTTTAAAATATCAATGTGTACAACTCATTATAAATAAATCATCTCTATTAAGCCACTCGCATTTAGGCACTCCCACGCTTTAGAGAACTGAAGGAGCGGGAGGCAACGATGGGTAGCCATCCATTTCTTAGTCTAACCTGGAATGAGATGATCATGATCATCGTGGTAGTAGCTGGTGCCTTCGTGGCTCTACTAGTCCTGTTGCTTGCTTTGTTGTGGCACCACCAGAAAACCACACCATCCGTCAACAGCATTCAATCCAACATCGTCGCTAGAGGCAGCAGCACTAGCAAGAGCAGATGGACCACATCCGATGACCACATCGCCACTGCTCCTTCTGACACCATCATAGAGGTTTTGGTGGTGGCCCAAGTGCATCACCGCAGTCAGTGGCGGATGTAGAATAGGATTGAAGGAGGACCGATCTCTTCTTCTTCCTCTCTCTCTATTTTTTTCTTTTCTCCACCTCTTCTTCTCGCTCACCCTCCCCATATTTCCATTGATGCACCAGCTGTAGGGGGGCTGAAGCCCCCCTAAGCCCCCCTGTAGATCTACCACTGACCATAGTGATGGTGCTTCCACCAGTGTTAGGGACGCGAGCCCTTCTTCCACACCTTCTACCATTACCATGGTCAGCGCCCACGCAGAGTTTATCTGATTGGTCTAAGTACATATCCATGGTTCTTGTCTCTATTTTGCTGTGACAATCCTAAAAGGGGTACTGATGCATGGGCCAGCCCGTATCTTTTTTTAAAATATCAACGTGTACAACTCATTATAAATAAATCATCTCTATTAAGCCACTCGCATTCAAGCACTCCCACGCTTTAGAGAACTGAAGGAGCGGGAGTCAACGATGGATAGCCATCCGTTTCTTAGTCTAACCCAGAATGAGACGATCGTGATCATCGTGGTAGTAGCTGGTGCCTTCGTGGCTCTACTAGTCCTGTTGCTTGCTTGGTTGTGGCGCCGCCCTAAAACTGCGCCATCCGTCAGCAGCGCTCAATCCAACATCGTCGCTAGAGGCAGCAGCTCCAGCAAGAGCGGATGGACCACACTCGATGACCACATCGCCACTCCTCCTTCTGACACCATCATAGAGGTTCCGGCAGAGGCCCAAGTGCATCACTGTAGTCAGCGGCGGATGCAGAACAGGATTGAAGGAGGACCGATCTCTTCTTCTTCCTCTCTCTCTATTTTTTTCTTTTCTCCACCTCTTCTTCTCACTCACCATCCCCATATTTCCATTGATGCACCAGCTATAGGGGGCTGAAGCACCCCCAAGCCCCCCTATAGATCCACCCCTAACCACTGTGATGGTGCATCCACCAACATTGATAGGGACACAAGCCCTTCTTCCACAACTTCTACCAGTACCATGGTCAGTGCCAGCGCAGATTTATCTGATGGGTCTAACTACATATCCGTGGTTGATGTCTCTATTTTGTTGTGACAATCTTAAAAGGTGTACTGATGCATGGGCCAGCCCGTATCTTTTTTTTAAATATCAACGTGTACAACTCGTTATAAATAAATCATCTCTATTAAGCCACTCGCATTCAGGCACTCCCACGCTTTAGAGAACTGAAGGAGCGGGCGGCAACGATGGATAGCCATCCATTTCTTAGTCTAACCATGAATGAGATGATCGTGATCATTGTGGTAGTAGCTGGCGCCTTCGTGGCTCTACTAGTCCTATTGCTTGCTTTGTTGTGGCGCTGCTAGAAAACCGCGCAATCCGTCAGCAGCGCTCAATCCAACATTGTTGCCAGAAGCAGTAGCTCCAGCAAGAGCGGATGGACCACATCCGATGACCATGTCGCCACTCCTCCTTCCGACACCATCATAGAGGTTTCGGCGGAGGCCCAAGTGCATCACTGTAGTCAGCGGCAGATGCAGAACATGATTGAAGGAGGACCGATCTCTTCTTCTTCCTCTCTCTCTCTCTATTTTTTTCTTTTCTCCACCTCTTCTTCTCGCTCACCCTCCATGTATTTCCATTGATGCACCAGCGGTAGGGGGGTAGAAGCCCCCCAAGCGGCCCCTATAGATCCGCCCCTGATCGCAGTGATGGTGCTTCCACCAGCGTTGACAGGGACACGAGCCCTTCTTCCACACCTTCTACCATTACCATGGTCAGTGCCCACGTAGAGTTTATCAGATTGGTCTAAGTACATATCCGTGGTTGTTGTATCTATTTTGCTGTGACAATCTTAAAAGGGGTACTGATGCATGGGCCAGCCCGTATCTTTTTTTTAAATACCAACGTGTACAACTCATTATAAATAAATCATCTCTATTAAGCCACTCGCATTTAGGCACTCCCACGCTTTAGAGAACTGAAGGAGTGGGAGGCAACGATGGATAGCCATCCGTTTCTTAGTCTAACCCAGAATGAGACGATCGTGATCATCGTGGTAGTAGCTGGTGCCTTCGTGGCTCTACTAGTCCTGTTGCTTGCTTTGTTGTGGCGCCGCCCTAAAACTGCGCCATCTGTCAGCAGCGCTCAATCCAACATCGTCGCTAGAGGCAGCAGCTCCAGCAAGAGCGGATGGACCACACTCGATGACCACATCGCTACTCCTCCTTCTGACACCATCATAGAGGTTCCGGTGGTGGCCCAAGTGCATCAACGCAGTCAGCGGCGGATGCAGAACAGGATTGAAGGAGGACTGATCTCTTCTTCTTCCTCTCTCTCTCTATTTTTTTCTTTTCTCCTCCTCTTCTTCTCACTCACCATCCCCATATTTCCATTGATGCACTAGCTATAGGGGGCTGAAGCCCCCCCAAGCCCCCCTATAGATCCACCCCTAGCCATGGTGATGGTGCATCCACCAACATTGATAGGGACACGAGCCCTTCTTCCACAACTTCTACCAGTACCATGGTCAGTGCCAGCGCAGATTTATCTGATGGGTCTAACTACATATCCGTGGTTGATGTCTCTATTTTGTTGTGACAATCTTAAAAGGTGTACTGATGCATGGGCCGGCCCGTATCTTTTTTTTAAATATCAACGTGTACAACTCGTTATAAATAAATCATCTCTATTAAGCCACTCGCATTCAGGCACTCCCACGCTTTACAGAACTGATGGAGCGGGCGGCAACGATGGATAGCCATCCGTTTCTTAGTCTAACCCAGAATGAGATGATCGTGATCATTGTGGTAGTAGCTGGCGCCTTTGTGGCTCTACTAGTCCTATTGCTTGCTTTGTTGTGGCGCTGCCAGAAAACCGCGCAATCCGTCAGCAGCGCTCAATCCAACATTGTCGCCAGAGGCAGTAGCTCTAGCAAGAGCAGATGGACCACATCCGATGACCATGTCGCCACTCCTCCTTCTGACACCATCATAGAGGTTCCGGCGGAGGCCCAAGTGCATCACTGTAGTCAGCGGCGGATGCAGAACATGATTGAAGGAGGACCGATCTCTTCTTCTTCCTCTCTCTCTCTCTATTTTTTTCTTTTCTCCACCTCTTCTTCTCGCTCACCCTCCCCATATTTCCATTGATGCACCAGCTGTAGGGGGGTTGAAGCCCCCCAAGCACCCCTGTAGATCCGCCCCTGATCGCAGTGATGGTGCTTCCACCAGCGTTGACAGGGACGCGAGCCCTTCTTCCACACCTTCTACCATTACCATGGTCAGTGCCCACGTAGAGTTTATCAGATTGGTCTAAGTACATATCCGTGGTTGTTGTATCTATTTTGCTGTGACAATCTTAAAAGGGGTACTGATGCATGGGCCAGCCCGTATCTTTTTTTTTAAATATCAACGTGTAAAACTCATTATAAATAAATCATCTCTATTAAGCCACTCGCATTTAGGCACTCCCACGCTTTAGAGAACTGAAGGAGCGAGAGGCAACGATGGATAGCCATCCGTTTCTTAGTCTAACCCGGAATGAGATGATCATGATCATCATGGTAGTAGCTGGTGCCTTCGTGGCTCTACAAGTCTTGTTGCTTGCTTCATTGTGGTGCCGCCAGAAAACTGCGCCATCCGTTAGCAGCGCTCAATCCAACATCGTCGCCAGAGGCAGCAGCAATAGCAAGAGCGGATGGACCACATCCGATGACCACATCACCACTACACCTTCTGACACCATCATAGAGGTTCTGGTGGTGGCCCAAGTGCATCACCGCAGTCAGTGGCGGATGTAGAACAGGATTGAAGGAGGACCGATCTCTTCTTCTTCCTCTCTCTCTCTATTTTTTTCTTTTCTACAGCTCTTCATCTCGCTCACCCTCCCCATATTTCCATTGATGCACCAACTCTAGGGGAGCTGAAGCCCCCCCCAAACCCCCCTGTAGATCCGCCCCTAACCATAGTGATGGTGCTTTCACCAGTGTTGACAGAGACGTGAGCCCTTCGTCCACACCTTCTACCATTACCATGGTCAGCGCCCACGCAGAGTTTATCTGATTGGTCTAAAACATATCTGTGGTTCTTCTCTCTATTTTGCTGTGACAATCCTAAAAGGGGTACTGATGCATGGGCCAGCCCGTATCTTTTTTTAAAATATCCACGTGTACAACTCATTATAAATAAATCATCTCTATTAAGCCACTCGCATTCAGGCACTCCCACGCTTTAGAGAACTGAAGGAGCGGGAGTCAACGATGGATAGCCATCCATTTCTTAGTATAACCCTGAATGAGACGATCGTGATCATCGTGGTAGTAGCTGGTGCCTTTGTGGCTCAACTAGTCCTATTGCTTGCTTTGTTGTGGCGACGCCATAAAACCGCGCCATCCGTCAGCAGCGTTCAATCCAACATCGTCGCCAGAGGCAGCAGCTCTAGCAAGAGCAGATGGACCACATCCGATGACCACATCACCACTGCTCCTTCTGACACCATCATAGAGGTTCTGGTGGTGGCCCAAGTGCATCACCGCAGTCAGTGGCGGATGTAGAACAGGATTGAAGGAGGACCGATCTCTTCTTCTTCCTCTCTCTCTATTTTTTTCTTTTCTCCACCTCTTCTTCTCGCTGACCCCCCCATATTTCCATTGATGCACCAGCTATAGGGGGGCTGAAGCCCCCCTGTAGATCTGCCCCTGACCATAGTGATGGTGCTTCCACCAGTGTTAGGGACGCGAGCCCTTCTTCCACACCTTCTACCATTACCATGGTCAGCGCCCACGCAGAGTTTATCTGATTGGTCTAAGTACATATCCTTGGTTGTTGTCTCTATTTTGCTGTGACAATCCTAAAAGGGATACTGATGCATGGGCCAGCCCGTATCTTTTTTTAAAATAACAACATGTACAACTCATTATAAATAAATCATCTCTATTAAGCCACTCGCATTCAGGTACTCCCACGCTTTAGAGAACCGAAGGAGCGGGAGTCAACGATGGATAGCCATCCATTTCTTAGTCTAACCCAGAATGAGACGATCGTGATCATCGTGGTAGTAGCTGGTGCCTTCATGGCTCTACTAGTCCTGTTGCTTGCTTTGTGGTGGCGCCGCCCTAAAACTGCGCCATCCGTCAGCAGCGCTCAATCCAACATCGTCGCTAGAGGCAGCAGCTCCAGCAAGAGCGGATGGACCACACTCGATGACCACGTCGCCACTCCTCCTTCTGAAACCATCCTAGAGGTTCCGGTGGTGGCCCAAGTGCATCACCGCAGTCAGCGGCAGATGCAGAACAGGATTGAAGGAGGACCGATCTCTTCTTCTTCCTCTCTCTCTCTATTTTTTCTTTTCTCCACCTCTTCTTCTCACTCACCATCCCCATATTTCCACCAGCTGTAGGGGGCTTTAGCCCCCCCAAGCCCCCCTATAGATCCGCCCCTAACCACGGTGATGGTGCATCCACCAACATTGACAGGGACGCGAGCCCTTCTTCCACAACTTCTACCAGTACCATGGTCAGTGCCGGCGTAGATTTATCTGATGGGTCTAACTACATATCCGTGGTTGTTGTCTCTATTTTGTTGTGACAATCTTAAAAGGGGTACTGATGCATGGACCGGCCTGTATCTTTTTTTTAAATATCAACGTGTACAACTCGTTATAAATAAATCATCTCTATTAAGCCACTCGCATTCAGGCACTCCCACGCTTTAGGGAACTGAAGGAGTGGGAGGCAACGATGGATAGCCATCCGTTTCTTAGTCTAACCTAGAATGAGATGATCGTGATCATTGTGGTAGTAGCTGGCGCCTTCGTGGCTCTACTAGTCCTGTTGCTTGCTTTGTTGTGGCGCTGCCAGAAAACCGCGCAATCCGTCAGCAGCGCTCAATCCAACATTGTCGCCAGAGGCAGTAGCTCCAGCAAGAGCGGATGGACCAAATCCGATGACCACGTCGCCACTCCTCCTTCTGACACCATCATAGAGGTTCCGGCGGAGGCCCAAGTGCATCACTGTAGTCAGTGGCGGATGAAGAACATGATTGAAGGAGGACCGATCTCTTCTTCTTCCTCTCTATCTCTCTATTTTTTTCTTTTCTCCACCTCTTCTTCTCGCTCACCCTCCCCATATTTCCATTGATGCACAAGCTGTAGGGGGTTGAAGCCCCCCAAGCGCCCCTGTAGATCCACCCCTAACCGCTGTGATGGTGCCTCCACCAGCGTTGATAGGGACGCGAGCCCTTCTTCCACACCTTCTACCATTACCATGGTCAGCGCCCGCGCAGAGTTTATCTGATTGGTCTAAGTACATATCCGTGGTTGTTGTCTCTATTTTGCTGTGACAATCTTAAAAGGGGTACTGATGCATGGGCCAGCCCGTATCTTTTTTTTTAAATATCAACGTGTACAACTCATTATAAATAAATCATCTCTATTAAGCCACTCACATTTAGGCACTCCCACGCTTTAGAGAACTGAAGGAGCGGGAGGCAACGATGGATAGCCATCTGTTTCTTAGTCTAACCCAGAATGAGATGATCATGATCATCGTGGTAGTAGCTGGTGCCTTCGTGGCTCTACAAGTCCTGTTGCTTGCTTCGTTGTGGTGCCGCCAGAAAACCGCGCCATCCGTTAGCAGCGCTCAATCCAACATCGTCGCCAGAGGCAGCAGCTCTAGCAAGAGCGGATGGACCACATCCGATGACCACATCGCCACTACACCTTCTGACACCATCATAGAGGTTCTGGTGGTGGCCCAAGTGCATCACCGCAGTTAGTGGCGGATGTAGAACAGGATTGAAGGAGGACCGATCTCTTCTTCTTCCTCTCTCTCTATTTTTTTCTTTTCTCCACCTCTTCTTCTCGCTCACCCTCCCCATATTTCCATTGATGCACCAGCTCTAGGGGGGCTGAAGCCCCCCCCCCAAACCCCCCTGTAGATCCGCCCCTGACCATAGTGATGGTGCTTTCACCAGTGTTGACAGGGACGCGAGCCCTTCTTCCACACCTTCTACCATTACCATGGTCAGCGCCCACATAGAGTTTATCTGATTGGTCTAAAACATATCCGTGGTTCTTCTCTCTATTTTGTTGTGACAATCCTAAAAGGGGTACTGATGCATGGGCCAGCCCGTATCTTTTTTTTAAAATATCAACTTGTACAACTCATTATAAAAAAATCATCTCTATTAAGCCACTCGCATTCAGGCACTCCCACGCTTTAGAGAACTGAAGGAGCAGGAGTCAACGATGGATAGCCATCCATTTCTTAGTCTAACCCTGAATGAGACGATCGTGATCATCATGGTAGTAGCTGGTGCCTTCGTGGCTCTACTAGTCCTGTTGCTTGCTTTGTTGTGGCGCCGCCATAAAACCGCGCCATCCGTCAGCAGCGCTCAATCCAACATCGTCGCTAGAGGCAGCAGCTCCAGCAAGAGCGGATGGACCACACCCGATGACCACGTCACCACTCCTCCTTCTGACACCATCATAGAGGTTCCGTTGGTGGCCCAAGTGCATCACCGCAGTCAGCAGCGGATGCAGAACAGGATTGGAGGAGGACCGATCTCTTCTTCTTCCTCTCTCTCTCTCTTTTCTTTTCTCCACCTCTTCTTCTCACTCACCCTCCCCATATTTCCATTGATGCACCAGCTGCAGGGGTGTTGAACCCACCCCCAAGCCCCTCTATAGATCTGCCCCTAACCACAGTGATGGTGCATCCACCAACATTGACAGGGACGCGAGCCCTTCTTCCACACCTTCTACCAGTACCATGGTCAGCGCTCGCGCAGAGTTTATCTGATTGGTCTAAGTACATATCCGTGGTTGCTGTCTCTATTTTGCTGTGACAATCTTAAAAGGGGTACTGATGCTTGGGCCGGCCCGTATCTTTTTTTTAAATATCAACGTGTACAACTCGTTATAAATAAATCATCTCTATTAAGCCACTCGCATTTAGGCACTCCCACGCTTTAGAGAACTGAAGGAGCGGGAGGCAAAGATGGATAGCCATCTGTTTCTTAGTCTAACCTAGAATGAGATGATCATGATCATCATGGTAGTAGCCGGTGCCTTCGTGGCTCTACTAGTCCGGTTGCTTGCTTTGTTGTGGCACCGCCAGAAAACCACGCCATCCATCAGCAGCGCTCAATCCAACATCGTTGCCAGAGGCAGCAGCTCCAGCGAGAGCGGATGGACCACATCCAATGAACACATCACCACTCCTCCTTCTGACACCATCATAGAGGTTCTGGCAGTGGCCCAAGTGCATCACCGCAGTCAGTGGTGGATGTAGAACAGGATTGAAGGAGGACCAATCTCTTCTTCTTCCTCTCTCTCTATTTTTTTCTTTTCTCCACCTCTTCTTCTCGCTCACCCTCCCCATATTTCCATTGATGCACCAGCTGTAGGGGGGCTGAAGCCCCCCCAAGCCCGCCTATAGTTCCGCCCCTGACCATAGGGATGGTGCTTCCACCAGCATTGACAGGGATGCGAGCCCTTCTTCCACACCTTCTACCATTACCGTGGTCAGCGCCCACACAGAGTTTATCTGATTGGTCTAAGTACATATCCGTGGTTCTTGTCTCTATTTTGCTGTGACAATCTTAAAAGGGGTACTGATGCATGGGCCGGCCTGTATCATTTTTTAAAATATCAACGTGTACAACTCATTATAAATAAATCATCTCTATTAAGCCACTCGCATTCAGGCACTCCCATGCTTTAGAGAACTGAAGGAGCGGGAGGCAACGATGGATAGCCACCTGTTTCTTTGTCTAACCTGAAATGAGACTATCGTGATCATCGTGGTAGTAGCTGGTGCCTTCGTGGCTCTACTAGTCCTGTTGCTTGCTTTGTTGTGGCGCCGCCATAAAACCGCGCCATCCATCAACAGCGCTCAATCCAACATCGTCGCCAGAGGCAGCAGTTCCAGCAAGAGCGGATGGACCACACTCGATGACCACGTCGCCACTCCTCCTTCTGACACCATCATAGAGGTTCCGGTGGTGGCCCAAGTGCATCACCGTAGTCAGCAGCGGATGCAGAACAGGATTGAAGGAGGACCGATCTCTTCTTCTTCCTCTCTCTCTCTATTTTTTCTTTTCTCCACATCTTCTTCTCACTCACCATCCCCATATTTCCATTGATGCACCAGCCGTAGGGGGCTGAAGCCCCCCAAGCCCCATTATAGATCCGCCCCTAACCACGGTGATGGTGCATCCACCAACATTGACAGGGACGCGAGCCCTTCTTCCACAACTTCTACCAGTACCATGGTCAGTGCCCGTGCAGATTTATCTGATTGGTCTAACTACATATCCGTGGTTGCTGTCTCTATTTTGTTGTGACAATCTTAAAAGGGATACTGATGCATGGGCCAGCCCGTATCTTTTTTTTAAATATCAACCTGTACAACTCATTATAAATAAATCATCTCTATTAAGCCACTCGCATTTAGGCACTCCCACGCTTTAGAGAACTGAAGGAGCGGGAGGCAACGATGGATAGCCATCTGTTTCTTAGTCTAACCCAAAATGAGATGATCATGATCATCATGATAGTAGCTGGTGCCTTCGTGGCTCTACAAGTCCTGTTGCTTGCTTTGTTGTGGCGCCGCCAGAAAACTACGCCATCCGTCAGCAGCGCTCAATCCAACATCGTCGCCAGAGGCAGCAGCTCTATCCAGAGCGGATGGACCACATCCGATGACCACATCACCACTACTCCTTCTAACACCATCATAGAGGTTCTGGTGCTGGCACAAGTGCATCACCGCAGTCAGTGGTGGATGTAGAACAGGATTGAAGGAGGACCGATCTCTTCTTCTTCCTCTCTCTCTATTTTTTTCTTTTCTCCACCTCTTCTTCTCGCTCACCCTCCCCATATTTCCATTGATGCACCAGCTCTAGGGGGGCTGAAGCCCCCCAAACCCCCCTATAGATCCCCCCCTGACCATAGTCATGGTGCTTCCACCAGTGTTGACAGGGACGCGAGCCCATCTTCCACAACTTGTACCATTACCTTGGTCAGCGCCCACGCAGAGTTTATCTGATTGGTCTAAAACATATCGGTGCTTCTTCTCTCTATTTTGCTGTGACAATCCTAAAAGGGGTACTGATGCATGGGTCAGCCCGTATCTTTTTTTAAAATATCAACGTGTACAACTCATTATAAATAAATCATCTCTATTAAGCCACTCGCATTGAGGCACTCCCACGCTTTAGGGAACAGAAGGAGCGGGAGTCAATGATGGATAGCCATCCATTTCTTAGTCTAACCTAGAATGAGACGATCGTGATCATCATGGTTGTAGCTGGTGCCTTTGTGGTCCTACTAGTCCTGACGCTTGCTTTGTTGTGGCGCCTCCATAAAGCCGCGCCATCCGTCAGCAGCGCTCAATCCAACATCATCGCTAAAGGCAGCAGCTCCAGCAAGAGCAGATGGACCACACCCGATGACCACGTCGCCACTCCTCCTTCTGACACCATCATTGAGGTTCCGGTGGTGGCCCAAGTGCATCACCACAGTCAGCGGTGGATGCAGAATAGGATTGAAGGAGGACTGGTCTCTTCTTCTTCCTCTCTCTCTCTCTTTTCTTTTCTCCACCTCTTCTTCTCACTCACCCTCCCCATATTTCCATTGATGCACCAGCTGTAGGGGTGCTGAAGCCACCCCCAAGCCCCTCTATAGATCTGCCCCTAACCACAGTGATGGTGCATCCACCAACATTGACAGGGACGTGATCCCTTCTTCCACACCTTCTACCAGTACCATGGTCAGTGCCCGCGTAGAGTTTATCTGATTGGTCTAAGTACATATCCGTGGTTGCTGTCTCTATTTTGCTGTGACAATCTTAAAAGGGGTACTGATGCATGGGCTGGCCCGTATCTTTTTTTTTAAATATCAACATGTACAACTCGTTATAAATAAATCATCTCTATTAAGCCACTCGCATTCAGGCACTCCCACGCTTTAGAGAACTGAAGGAGTGGGAGGCAACGATGGATAGCCATCCGTTTCTTAGTCTAACCCAGAATGAGATGATCGTGATCATCGTGGTAGTAGCTGGCGCCTTCGTGGCTCTACTAGTCCTGTTGCTTGCTTTGTTGTGGCGCCGCCATAAAACCGCGCCATCCATCAACAGCGCTCAATCCAACATCGTCGCCAGAGGCAGCAGTTCCAGCAAGAGCGGATGGACCACACTCGATGACCACGTCGCCACTCCTCCTTCTGACACCATCATAGAGGTTCCGGTGGTGGCCCAAGTGCATCACCGCAGTCAGCAGCGGATGCAGAACAGGATTGCAGGAGGACCGATCTCTTCTTCTTCCTCTCTCTCTCTCTCTCTTTTCTTTTCTCCACCTCTTCTTCTCACTCAACCTCCCCATATTTCCATTGATGCACCAGCTGCAGGGGTGTTGAACCCACCCCCAAGCCCCTCTATAGATCTGCCCCTAACCACAGTGATGGTGCATCCACCAACATTGACAGGGACGCGAGCCCTTCTTCCACACCTTCTACCAGTACCATGGTCAGCGCCCGCGCAGAGTTTATCTGATTGGTCTAAGTACATATCCGTGGTTGCTGTCTCTATTTTGCTGTGACAATCTTAAAAGGGGTACTGATGCTTGGGCCGGCCCGTATCTTTTTTCTAAATATCAACGTGTACAACTCGTTATAAATAAATCATCTCTATTAAGCCACTCGCATTTAGGCACTCCCACGCTTTAGAGAACTGAAGGAGCGGGAGGCAAAGATGGATAGCCATCTGTTTCTTAGTCTAACCTAGAATGAGATGGTCATGATCATCATGGTAGTAGCCGGTGCCTTCGTGGCTCTACTAGTCCGGTTGCTTGCTTTGTTGTGGCACCGCCAGAAAACCATGCCATCCATCAGCAGCGCTCAATCCAACATCGTTGCCAGAGGCAGCAGCTCCAGCGAGAGCGGATGGACCACATCCAATGAACACATCACCACTCCTCCTTCTGACACCATCATAGAGGTTCTGGCAGTGGCCCAAGTGCATCACCGCAGTCAGTGGTGGATGTAGAACAGGATTGAAGGAGGACCAATCTCTTCTTCTTCCTCTCTCTCTATTTTTTTCTTTTCTCCACCTCTTCTTCTCGCTCACCCTCCCCATATTTCCATTGATGCACCAGCTGTAGGGGGGCTGAAGCCCCCCCAAGCCCGCCTATAGTTCCGCCCCTGACCATAGGGATGGTGCTTCCACCAGCATTGACAGGGATGCGAGCCCTTCTTCCACACCTTCTACCATTACCGTGGTTAGCGCCCACACAGAGTTTATCTGATTGGTCTAAGTACATATCCGTGGTTCTTGTCTCTATTTTGCTGTGACAATCTTAAAAGGGGTACTGATGCATGGGCTGGCCTGTATCATTTTTTAAAATATCAACGTGTACAACTCATTATAAATAAATCATCTCTATTAAGCCACTCGCATTCAGGCACTCCCATGCTTTAGAGAACTGAAGGAGCGGGAGGCAACGATGGATAGCCACCTGTTTCTTTGTCTAACCTGAAATGAGACTATCATGATCATCGTGGTAGTAGCTGGCGCCTTCGTGGCTCTACTAGTCCTGTTGCTTGCTTTGTTGTGGCGCCGCCATAAAACCGCGCCATCCATCAACAGCGCTCAATCCAACATCGTCGCCAGAGGCAGCAGTTCCAGCAAGAGCGGATGGACCACACTCGATGACCACGTCGCCACTCCTCCTTCTGACACCATCATAGAGGTTCCGGTGGTGGCCCAAGTGCATCACCGTAGTCAGCAGCGGATGCAGAACAGGATTGAAGGAGGACCGATCTCTTCTTCTTCCTCTCTCTCTCTCTATTTTTTCTTTTCTCCACCTCTTCTTCTCACTCACCATCCCCATATTTCCATTGATGCACCAGCTATAGGGGGCTGAAGCCCCCCCTATAGATCCACCCCTAACCACGGTGATGGTGCATCCACCAACATTGATAGGTACGCGAGCCCTTCTTCCACAACTTCTACCAGTACCATGGTCAGTGCCCGCGTAGATTTATCTGATTGGTCTAACTACATATCCGTGGTTGCTGTCTCTTTTTTGTTGTGACAATCGTAAAAGGGGTACTGATGCATGGGCCGTCCCGTATCTTTTTTTTAAATATCAACGTGTACAACTCGTTATAAATAAATCATCTCTATTAAGCCACTCGCATTCAGGCACTCCCAAGCTTTAGAGAACTGAAGGAGCGGGAGGCAACGATGGATAGCCATCTGTTTCTTAGTCTAACCCAGAATGAGATGATCGTGATCATTGTGGTAGTAGCTGGCGCCTTCGTGGCTCTACTAGTCATGTTGCTTGCTTTGTTGTGGCGCTGCCAGAAAACCACGCAATCCGTCAGCAGCGCTCAATCCAACATTGTCGCTAGAGGCAGTAGCTCCAGCAAGAGCGGATGGACCACATCCGATGACCACGTTGCCACTCCTTCTGACACCATCATAGAGGTTCCGGCGGAGGCCCAAGTGCATCACTATAGTCAGCGGCGGATGTAGAACATGATTGAAGGAGGACCGATCTCTTCTTCTTCCTCTCTCTCTCTATTTTTTTCTTTTCTCCACCTCTTCTTCTCGCTCACCCTCCCCATATTTCCATTGATGCACCAGCTGTAGGGGGGTTGAGGCCCCCCAAGCGCCCATGTAGATCTGGCCCTGACCGCAATGATGGTGCTTCCACCAGCGTTGATAGGGACGCGAGCCCTTCTTCCACACCTTCTACCATTACCATGGTCAGCGCCCACGCAGAGTTTATCTGATTGGTCTAAAACATATCCATGGTTCTTCTCTCTATTTTTCTGTGACAATCCTAAAAGGGGTACTGATGCATGGGCCAGCCCGTATCTTTTTTTAAAATATCAACGTGTACAACTCATTATAAATAAATCATCTCTATTAAGCCACTCGCATTTAGGCACTCCCACGCTTTAGAGAACTGAAGGAGCGGGAGGCAACGATGGATAGCCATCCATTTCTTAGTCTAACCCAGAATGAAACGATCGTTATCATCGTGGTAGTAGCTGGTGCCTTCGTGGCTCTACTAGTCATGTTGGTTGCTTTGTTGTGGCGCCGCCAAAAAACCACGCCATCTATCAGCAGTGCTCAATCCAACATCGTCGCCAGAGGCAGCATCTCCAACAAGAGCGGATGGACCACACTCGATGACCACATCACCACTCCTCCTTCTGACACCATCATAGAAATTCCGGTGGTGGCCCAAGTGCATCACCACAGTCAGTGGCGGATGCAGAACAGGATTGAAGGAGGACCGATCTCTTCTTCTTCCTCTCTCTCTCTCTCTATTTTTTCTTTTCTCCACCTCTTCTTCTCAGTCACCCTCCCCATATTTCCATTGATGCACCAGCTGTACGGGGGCTGAAGCCCCCCAAGCCCGCCTATAGATCCGCCCCTAACCACAGTGATGGTGCATCCACCAACATTGACAGGGACGTGAGCCCTTCTCCCACACCTTCTACCAGTACCATGGTCAGCACCCGCGCAGAGTTTATCTGATTGGTCTAAGTACATATCCGTGGTTGCTGTCTCTATTTTGCTGTGACAATCTTAAAAGGGGTACTGATGCATGGGTCGGCCCATATCTTTTTTTAAATATCAACATGTACAACTCGTTATAAATAAATCATCTCTATTAAGCCACTCGCATTTAGGCACTCCCACGCTTTAGAGAACGGAAGGAGCGGGAGGCAACGATGGATAGCCATCCGTTTCTAAGTCTAACCCAGAATGAGACAATCATGATCATCATGGTAGTAGCTGGTGCCTTCATGGCTCTACTAGTCCTGTTTCTTGCTTTGTTGTGGCGTCGCCAGAAAACCGCGCCATCCGTCAGCAGCGCTCAATCTAACATCGTCGCCAGAGGCAGCAGCTCCAGCAAGAGCGAATGGACCACATCCGATGACCATGTCACCACTCCTCCTTCTGACACCATCATAGAGGTTCTGGCGGTGGCCCAAGTGCATCACCGCAGTCAGCGGCGGATGTAGAACAGGATGGAAGGTGGACCGATCTCTTCTTCTTCCTCTCTCTCTATTTTTTTCTTTTCTCTAGCTCTTCTTCTCGCTCACCCTCCCCATATTTCAATTGATGCACCAGCTGTAGGGGGGCTGAAGCCCCCCCAAGCCCTCCTATAGATACGCCCCTCACCACAGTGATGGTGCATCAACCAACATTGACAGGGACGTGAGCCCTTCTTCCACACCTTCTACCAGTACCTTGGTCAGCGCCCGTGCAGAGTTTATCTAATTGGTCTAAGTACATATCTGTGGTTGCTGTCTCTATTTTGCTATGACAATCTTAAAAGGGGTACTGACGCATGGGCCGACCCGTATCTTTTTTTAAAATATCAACGTGTACAACTCATTATAAATAAATCATCTCTATTAAGCCACTCGCATTCAGGCACTCCCATGCTTTAGAGAACTGAAGGAGCGGGAGGCAACGATGGATAGCCATCTGTTTCTTATTCTAACCTGGAATGAGACGATCGTGATCATCATGGTAGTAGCTGGCACCTTCGTGGCTCTACTAGTCTTGTTGCTTGCTTTGTTGTGGCGCTGCCAGAAAACCGCGCCATCCATTAGCAGCGCTCAATCCAACATCGTCGCTAGAGGCAGCAGCTCCAGCAAGAGCGGATGGACCACATTCGATGACCACATCGCCACTACTCCTTCTAACACCATCATAGAGGTTCCGACGGTGCCCCAAGTGCATCACCACAGTCAGCGGTGGATGCAGAAGAGGATTGAAGGAGGACCGATCTCTTCCTTTTCCTCTCTCTCTATTTTTTCTTTTCTCCACCTCTTCTTCTCGCTCACCCTCCCCATATTTCCATTGATGCACCAGCTATAGGGGGCCTGAAGCCCCCCCCAAGCCCCCCTGTAGATCCGCTCCTGACCGCATTGATGGTGCTTCCACCAACATTGACAGGGACGCGAGCCCTTCTTCCACACCTTCTACCAGTACCATGGTCAGCGTCCGGGTAGAGTTTATCTGATTGGTCTAAGTACATATCCATGGTTGTTGTCTCTATTTTGCTATGACAATCTTAAAAGGGGTACTGAATCATGGGCCGGCCCGTATCTTTTTTTTAAATATCAACGTGTACAACTCATTATAAATAAATCATCTCTATTAAGCCACTCGCATTTAGGCACTCCCATGCTTTAGAGAACTGAAGGAGCGGGAGGCAATGATGAATAGCTATCTGTTTCTTACTCTAACCCAGAATGAGATGATCATGATCATCGTGGTAGTAGCTGGCGCCTTCATGGCTCTACTAGTCCTGTTGCTTGTTGTGTTGTGGCACCGCCATAAAACCACGCCATCCGTCAGCAGCGATTAATCCAACATCGTCGCCAGAGGCAGCAGCTCCAGCAAGAGCAGATGGACCACATCCGATGACCACGTCGCCACTCCTCCTTCTGACACCATCATAGAGGTTTTGGTGGTGGCCCAAGTGCATCACCGTAGTCAGCAGCGGATGCAGAACTGGATTGAAGGAGGACCGATCTCTTGTTCTTCCTCTCTCTCTCTCTCTTTTGATTTTCTCCACCTCTTCTTCTCGCTCACCCTCCCCATATTTCCATTGATGCACCAGCTATGGGGGGGTTGAAGCCCCCCATGCCCCCTGTAGATCCACCCCTGACCGCAGTGATGGTTCTTCCACCAGCGTTGATAGGGATGAAGCCCTTCTTCCACACCTTCTACCATTACCATGGTCAGTGCCCGCGCAGAGTTTCTCTAATTGGTCTAAGTACATATCCGTGGTTGTTGTCTCTATTTTGCTATGACAATCTTAAAAGGGGTACTGATGCATGGGTCGGCCCATATCTTTTTTAAAATATCAACATGTACAACTCGTTATAAATAAATCATCTCTATTAAGCCACTCGCATTCAGGCCCTCCCACGCTTTAGAGAACTGAAGGAGCGGAAGGCAACGATGGATAGCCATCCATTTCTAAGTCTAACCCGGAATGAGACAATCATGATCATCATGATAGTAGCTGGTGCCTTCATGGCTCTACTAGTCCTGTTTCTTGCTTTGTTGTGGCGCTGCCAGAAAACCACGCCATCCGTCAGCAGCGCTCAATCTAACATCGTCGCCAGAGGCAGCAGCTCCAGCAAGAGCGGATGGACCACATCCGATGACCACGTCGCCACTCCTCCTTCTGACACCATCATAGAGGTTCTGGCGGTGGCCCAAGTGCATCACCGCAGTCAACAGCGGATGTAGAACAGGATGGAAGGTGGACCGATCTCTTCTTCTTCCTCTCTCTCTATTTTTTTCTTTTCTCTAGCTCTTCTTCTCGCTCACCCTCCCCATATTTCAATTGATGCACCAGCTGTAGGGGGCTGAGGCCCCCCAAGCCCTCCTATAGATACGCCCCTCACCACATTGATGGTGCATCAACCAACATTGACAGGGCCCTGAGCCCTTCTTCCACACCTTCTACCAGTACCATGGTCAGCGCCCGTGCAGAGTTTATCTGATTGGTCTAAGTACATATCCGTGGTTGCTGTCTCTATTTTGCTATGACAATCTTAAAAGGGATACTGATGCATGGGCCGGCCCGTATCTTTTTTTAAAATATCAACATGTACAATTCATTATAAATAAATCATCTCTATTAAGCCACTCGCATTCAGGCACTCCCATGCTTTAGAGAACATAAGGAGCGGGAGGCAACGATGGATAGCCATCCGTTTCTTATTCTAACCCAGAATGAGACGATCGTGATCATCGTGGTAGTAGCTGGCGCCCTCGTGGCTCTACTAGTCTTGTTGCTTGCTTTGTTGTGGCACCGCCCGAAAACCGCGCCATCCGTCAGCAGCGCTCAATCCAAAATCGTCGCTAGAGGCAGCAGCTCCAGCAAGAGCGGATGGACCACATTCGATGACCACATCGCCACTACTCCTTCTAACACCATCATAGAGGTTCCGACGGTGCCCCAAGTGCATCACCGCAGTCAGCGGTGGATGCAGAAGAGGATTGAAGGGGGACCGATCTCTTCTTTTTCCTCTCTCTCTATTTTTTTCTTTTCTCCACCTCTTCTTCTCGCTCACCCTCCCCATATTTCCATTAATGCACCAGCTATAGGGGGGCTGAAGCCCCCCAAGCCCCCCTATAGATCCGCTCCTGACCGCATTGATGGTGCTTCCACCAACATTGACAGGGACGCGAGCCCTTCTTCCACACCTTCTACCAGTACCATGGTCAGCGTCCGGGTAGAGTTTATCTGATTGGTCTAAGTACATATCCGTGGTTGTTGTCTCTATTTTGCTATGACAATCTTAAAAGGGGTACTGATTCATGGGCCGGCCCGTATCTTTTTCTTAAATATCAACGTGTACAACTGATTATAAATAAATCATCTCTATTAAGCCACTCGCATTTAGGCACTCCCATGCTTTAGAGAACTGAAGGAGCGGGAGGCAATGATGAATAGCTATCCGTTTCTTAGTCTAACCCGGAATGAGATGATCGTGATCATCGTGGTAGTAGCTAGCGCCTTCGTGGCTCTACTAGTCCTGTTGCTTGTTGTGTTGTGGCGCCGCCATAAAACCGCGCCATCCGTCAGCAGCGCTTAATCCAACATCGTCGCCATAGGCAGCAGCTCCAGCAAGAGCAGATGGAGCACATCTGATGACCACATCGCCACTCCTCCTTCTGACACCATCATAGAGGTTTTGGCGGGGGCCCAAGTGCATCACCGTAGTCAGCAGCGGATGCAGAACTGGATTGAAGGAGGACCGATCTCTTGTTCTTCCTCTCTCTCTCTTTTTTTATTTTCTCCACCTCTTCTTCTCGCTCACCCTCCCCATATTTCCATTGATGCACTAGCTATGGGGGGGTTGAAGCCCCCCATGCCCCCCTGTAGATCCACCCCTGACCGCAGTGATGGTTCTTCCACCAGCGTTGATAGGGACGAAGCCCTTCTTCCACACCTTCTACCATTACCATGGTCAGCGCCCGCGCAGAGTTTCTCTAATTGGTCTAAGTACATATCCGTGGTTGTTGTCTCTATTTTGCTATGACAATCTTAAAAGGGGTACTGATGCATGGGCTGGCCCATATCTTTTTTTAAAATATCAACGTGTACAACTCATTATAAATAAATCATCTCTATTAAGCCACTCGCATTCAGGCACTCCCATGCTTTAGAGAACTGAAGGAGCGGGAGGCAACGATGGATAGCCATCCATTTCTTAGTCTAACCCGGAATGAGACGATCGTGATCATCGTGGTAGTAGTTGGCGCCTTCGTGGCTCTACTAGTCCTGTTGCTTGCTTTGTTGTGGCGCCGCCTGAAAACCGCGCCATCCATCAGCCGCGCTCAATCCAACATCGTCGCTAGAGGCAGCAAGTACAGCAAGAGCGGATGGACCACATTCGATGACCACGTCGCCACTCCTCCTTCTAACACCATCATAGAGGTTCCGACGGTGGCCCAAGTGCATCACCGCAGTCAGCGGCGGATGCAGAACAGGATTGCAGGAGGACCAATCTCTTCTTCTTCCTCTCTCTCTATTTTTTTCTTTTCTCCTCCTCTTCTTCTCGCTCACCCTCCCCATATTTCCATTGATGCACCAGCTATACGGGGGCTGAAGCCCCCCTATAGATCCGCCCCTGACTGCAGTGATGGTGCTTCCACCAACGTTGACAGGGACGTGAGCCCTTCTGCCACACCTTCTACCAGTACCATGGTCAGCGTCCGGGTAGATTTATCTGATTGGTCTAAGTACATATCCGTGGTTGTTGTCTCTATTTTGCTATGACAATCTTAAAAGGGTACTGATGCATGGGCTGGCCCGTATCTTTTTTTTAAATATCAACATGTACAACTCATTATAAATAAATCATCTCTATTAATCCACTCGCATTTAGGCACTCCCACGCTTTAGAGTACTGAAGGAGCGGGAGGCAACGATGAATTGCTATCCGTTTCTTAGTCTAACCCGGAATGAGATGATAGTGATCATCATGGTAGTAGCTGGTGCCTTCATGGCTCTACTAGTCCTGTTTCTTGCTTTGTTGTGGCGCCGCTAGAAAACCGCGCCATCCGTCAGCAGCGCTCAATCTAACATCGTCGCCAGAGGCAGCAGCTCCAGCAAGAGCGGATGGACCACATCCGATGACCATGTCACCACTCCTCCTTCTGACACCATCATAGAGGTTCTGGCGGTGGCCCAAGTGCATCACCGCAGTCAGCGGCGGATGTAGAACAGGATGGAAGGTGGACCGATCTCTTCTTCTTCCTCTCTCTCTCTATTTTTTTCTTTTCTCTAGCTCTTCTTCTCACTCACCCTCCCCATATTTCAATTGATGCACCAGCTATAGGGGGGCTGAAGCCCCCCCAAGCCCTCCTATAGATACGCCCCTCACCACAGTGATGGTGCATCAACCAACATTGATAGGGACGTGAGCCCTTCTTCCACACCTTCTACCAGTACCTTGGTCAGCGCCTGTGCAGAGTTTATCTGATTGGTCTAAGTACAAATCTGTGGTTGCTGTCTCTATTTTGCTATGACAATCTTAAAAGGGGTACTGACGCATGGGCCGACCCGTATCTTTTTTTAAAATATCAACGTGTACAACTCATTATAAATAAATCATCTCTATTAAGCCACTCGCATTCAGGCACTCCCATGCTTTAGAGAACTGAAGGAGCGGGAGGCAACGATGGATAGCCATCCGTTTCTTATTCTAACCCGGAATGAGACGATCGTGATCATCGTGGTAGTAGCTGGCGCCTTCGTGGCTCTACTAGTCTTGTTGCTTGCTTTGTTGTGGCGCCGCCATAAAACCGCGCCATCCGTTAGCAGCGCTCAATCCAACATCGTCGCTAGAGGCAGCAGCTCCAGCAAGAGCGGATGGACCACATTCGATGACCACATCACCACTACTCCTTCTAACACCATCATAGAGGTTCCGACGGTGCCCCAAGTGCATCACCGCATTCAGCGGTGGATGCAGAAGAGGATTGAAGGAGGACCGATCTCTTCTTTTTCCTCTCTCTCTATTTTTTTCTTTTCTCCACCTCTTCTTCTCGCTCACCCTCCCCATATTTCCATTGATGCACCAGCTATAGGGGGGCTGAAGCCCCCCAAGCCCCCCTATAGATCCGCTCCTGACCGCATTGATGGTGCTTCCACCAACATTGACAGGGACGTGAGCCCTTCTTCCACACCTTCTACCAGTACCATGGTCAGCGTCCGGGTAGAGTTTATCTGATTGGTCTAAGTACATATCCGTGGTTGTTGTCTCTATTTTGCTATGACAATCTTAAAAGGGGTACTGATTCATGGGCCGGCCCGTATCTTTTTCTTAAATATCAACGTGTATAACTCATTATAAATAAATCATCTCTATTAAGCCACTCGCATTTAGGCACTCCCACGCTTTAGAGAACTGAAGGAGCGGCAGGCAATGATGAATAGCTATCCGTTTCTTAGTCTAACCCGGAATGAGATGATCGTGATCATCGTGGTAGTAGCTGGCGCTTTCGTGGCTCTGCTAGTCCTGTTGCTTGTTGTGTTGTGGCGCCGCCATAAAACCGCGCCATCCGTCAGCAGCGCTTAATCCAACATCGTCGCCATAGGCAGCAGGTCCAGCAAGAGCAGATGGAGCACATCTGATGACCACATCGCCACTCCTCCTTCTGACACCATCATAGAGGTTTTGGTGGGGGCCCAAGTGCATCACCGTAGTCAGCAGCGGATGCAGAACTGGATTGAAGGCCGACCGATCTCTTGTTCTTCATCTCTCTCTCTCTCTCTCTCTTTTTATTTTCTCCACCTCTTCTTCTCGCTCACCCTCCCCATATTTCCATTGATGCACTAGCTATGGGGGGGTTGAAGCCCCCCATGCCCCCATGTAGATCCACCCCTGACCGCAGTGATGGTTCTTCCACCAGCGTTGATAGGGACGAAGCCCTTCTTCCACACCTTCTACCATTACCATGGTCAGTGCCCGCGCAGTGTTTCTCTAATTGGTCTAAGTACATATCCGTGGTGGTTGTCTCTATTTTGCTATGACAATCTTAAAAGGGGTACTGACGCATGGGCCGGCCCATATCTTTTTTTAAAATATCAACGTGTACAACTCATTATAAATAAATCATCTCTATTAAGCCACTCGCATTCAGGCACTCCCATGCTTTAGAGAACTGAAGGAGCGGGAGGCAACGATGGATAGCCATCCATTTCTTAGTCTAACCCGGAATGAGACGATCGTGATCATCGTGGTAGTAGTTGGCGCCTTCGTGGCTCTACTAGTCCTGTTGCTTGCTTTGTTGTGGCGGCCATCCGTCAGCCGCGCTCAATCCAACATCGTCGCTAGAGGCAGCAATTACAGCAAGAGCGGATGGACCACATTTGATGACCACGTCGCCACTCCTCCTTCTAACACCATCATAGAGGTTCCGACGGTGGCCCAAGTGCATCACCGCAGTCAGCGGCGGATGCAGAATAGGATTGAAGGAGGACCAATCTCTTCTTCTTCCTCTATCTCTATTTTTTTCTTTTCTCCTCCTCTTCTTCTCGCTCACCCTCCCCATATTTCCATTGATGCACCAGCTATACGGGGGCTGAAGCCCCCCCAAGCCCCCCTATAGATCCGCCCTTGACTGCAGTGATGGTGCTTCCACCAACGTTGACAGGGATGTGAGCCCTTCTGCCACACCTTCTACCAGTACCATGGTCAGCGTCCGGGCAGATTTATTTGATTGGTCTAAGTACATATCCGTGGTTGTTGTCTCTATTTTGCTATGACAATCTTAAAAGGGTACTGATGCATGGGCTGGCCCGTATCTTTTTTTTAAATATCAACATGTACAACTCATTATAAATAAATCATCTCTATTAATCCACTCGCATTTAGGCACTCCCACGCTTTAGAGTACTGAAGGAGCGGGAGGCAACGATGAATAGCTATCCATTTCTTAGTCTAACCCGGAATTAGACGATCGTGATCATCATGGTAGTAGCTGGCGCCTTCATGGCTCTACTAGTCCTGTTGCTTGCTTTGTTATGGCGCCGCCATAAAACCGCGCCATCCGTCAGTAGCGCTCAATCCAACATCGTCGCCAGAGGCATCAGCTCCAGCAAGAGCGGATGGACCACATCCGATGACCACGTCGCCACTCCTCCTTCTGACACCATCATAGAGGTTCCAACGGTGGCCCAAGTTCATCACCGTAGTCAGCGGCGGATGCAGAACAGGATTGAAGGAGGACCGATCTCTTGTTCTTCCTCTCTCTCTATTTTTTACTTTTCTCCACCTCTTCTTCTCGTTAACCCTCCCCATATTTCCATTGATGCACCAGCTATAGGGGGGTTGAAGCCCCCCAAGCCCCCTGTAGATCCACCCCTGACTGCAGTGATGGTTCTTCCACCAGCGTTGATAGGGACGCGAGCCCTTCTTCCACACCTTCTACCATTGCCATGGTCAGCGCCCGCGTAGAGTTTATCTGATTGGTCTAAGTACATATCCATGGTTGTTGTCTCTATTTTGCTATGACAATCTTAAAAGGGGTACTGATGCATGGGCCGGCCTGTATCTTATTTTTAAATATCAACGTGTACAACTCATTATAAATAAATCATCAATTTTAAGCCACTCGCATTCAGGCACTCCCACGCTTTAGAGAACTGAAGGAGCAGGAGGCAACGATGGATAGCCATCCGTTTCTTAGTCTAACCCAGAATGAGACGATCATGATCATCGTGGTAGTAGCTGGCGCCTTCGTGGCTCTACTAGTCCTATTGCTTGCTTTGTTGTGGCACCGCCAGAAAACCGTGATATCCGTCAGCAGCGCTCAATCCAACATCGTCGCCAGAGGCAGCAGCTCTAGCAAGAGCGGATGGACCACATCCGATGACCACATCGCCACTCCTCCTTCTGACACCATCATAGAGGTTCTGGTGGTGGCCCAAGTGCATCACCGCAGTCAATGGCGGATGTAGAACAGGATTGAAGGAGGACCGATCTCTTCTTCTTCCTCTCTCTCTCTCTATTTTTTTTCTTTTCTCCACCTCTTCTTCTCACTCACTCTCCCCATATTTCCATTGATGCACCAGCTGTAGGGGGGCTGAAGCCCCCCACAAGCCCCCCTGTAGATCCGCCCCTGACCACAGTGATGGTGCATCCACCAACATTGACAGGGATGTGAGCCCTTCTTCCACACCTTCTACCTGTACCATGGTCAGCGCCCGTGCAGAGTTTTTCTGATTGGTCTAAGTACATATCCATGGTTGCTGTCTCTATTTTGTTGTGACAATCTTAAAAGGGGTACTGATGCATGGGCTAGCACGTATCTTTTTTTTTAAATATCAACGTGTACAACTCGTTATAAACAAATCATCTCTATTAAGCCATTCGCATTTAGGCACTCCCACGCTTTAGAGAACTGAAGGAGCGGGAGGCAACGATGGATAGCCACCTATTTCTTTGTCTAACCCGGAATGAGACGATCATGATCATCGTGGTAGTATCTAGCGCCTTCGTGGCTCTACTAGTCCTGTTGCTTGCTTTGTTGTGGCGCCGCCATAAAACTGCGCCATCCATCAGCAGCGCTCAATCCAACATCGTCGCCAGAGGCAGCAACTCCAGCAAGAGCGGATGGACCACATCCAAAGACCACATCGCCACTCCTCCTTTTGACACCATCATAGAGGTTCCGGCGGTGGCCCAAGTGCATCACCGTAGTCAGCGGTGGATGCAGAACAGGATTGAAGGAGGACCGATCTCTTCTTCCTCTCTCTCTCTATTTTTTTCTTTTCTCCACCTCTTCTTCTTACTCACCCTCCCCGTATTTCCACTTACACACCAGCTGTAGGGGGGTTGAAGCTCCCCCCAAGCTCCCCTATAGATCCACTCCTAACCACAGTGATGGTTCTTCCACCAGCGTTGATAGGGACGCGTGCCCTTCTTCCACACCTTCTACCATTACCATGGTCAGCGCCCGCGTAGAGTTTATCTGATTGGTCTAAGTACATATCTGTGGTTGTTGTCTCTATTTTGCTGTGACAATCTTAAAAGGGGTACTGATGCATGGGCCGGCCTATATCTTTTTTTAAATATCAACGTGTACAACTCATTATAAATAAATCATCTCTTTTAAGCCACTCGCATTCAGGCACTCCCACGCTTTAGAGAACAGAAGGAGCGGGAGGCAACGATGGATAGCCATCCGTTTCTTAGTCTAACAAAGAATGAGACGATCATGATCATCGTGGTAGTAGCTGGCGCCTTCGTGGCTCTACTAGTCCTATTGCTTGCTTTGTTGTGGCACCGCTAGAAAACCGTGATATCTGTCAGCAGCGCTCAATCCAACATCGTCGCCAGAGGTAGCAGCTCTAGCAAGAGCGGATGGACCACATTCGATGACCACATCACCACTCCTCCTTCTGACACCATCATAGAGGTTCTGGTGGTGGCCCAAGTGCATCACCGTAGTGAACGGTGGATGTAGAACAGGATTGAAGGAGGACCAATTTTTTCTTCTTCCCCTCTCTCTCTATTTTTTTTCTTTTCTCCTCCTCTTCTTCTCACTCACCCTCCCCATATTTCCATTGATGGACCAGCTGTAGGGGGGCTGAAGCCCCATGAAGCCCCCCTATAGATCCGCCCCTGACCACAGTGATGGTGCATCCACCAACACTGACAGGGACGCGAGCCCTTCTTCCACACCTTCTACCAGTACCATGGTCAGCGCCTGTGCAGAGTTTTTCTAATTGGTCTAAGTACATATCCAAGGTTGCTGTCTCTATTTTACAGTGACAATCTTTAAAAGGGGTACTGATGCATGGGCTGGGCCGTATCTTTTTTTTAAATATCAACGTGTACAACTTATTATAAATAAATCATCTCTATTAAGCCACTCGCATTCAGGCACTCCCGTGCTTTAAAGAACTAACGGAGCGGGAGGCAACGATGGATATCCATCTATTTCTTAGTCTAACCCGAAATGAGATGATCGTGATCATCATGGTAGTAGTTGGCGCCTTCATGGCTCTACTAGTCCTGTTGCTTGCTTTGTTGTGGCGCCGCCATAAAACCGAGCCATCCGTCAGTAGCGCTCAATCCAACATCGTCGCCAGAGGCAGCAGCTCCAGCAAGAGTGGATGGACCACATCCGATGACCACGTCGCCACTCCTCCTTCTGACATCATCATAGAGGTTCCAGCGGTGGCCCAAGTTCATCACCGTAGTCAGTGGCAGATGCAGAACAGGATTGAAGGAGGACCGATCTCTTGTTCTTCCTCTCTCTCTCTCTCTCTATTTTTTACTTTTCTCCACCTCTTCTTTTCGCTAACCCTCCCCATATTTCCATTGATGCACCAGCTATAGGGGGGTTGAAGCCCCCCAAGCCCCCTGTAGATCCACCCCTGACTGCAGTGATGGTTCTTCCACCACCGTTGATAGGGACGTGAGCCCTTCTTCCACACCTTCTACCATTGCCATGGTCAGCGCCCGCGCAGAGTTTATCTGATTGGTCTAAGTACATATCCGTGGTTGTTGTCTCTATTTTGCATGGGCCGGCCTGTATCTTATTTTTAAATATCAACGTGTACAACTCATTATAAATAAATCATCAATTTTAAGCCACTCGCATTCAGGCACTCCCACGCTTTAGAGAACTGAAGGAGCTGGAGGCAACGATGGAAAGCCATCCGTTTCTTAGTCTAACCTAGAATGAGACGATCGTGATCATCGTGGTAGTAGCTGGCGCCTTCGTGGCTCTACTAGTCCTATTGCTTGCTTTATTGTGGCGCCGCCAGAAAACCGTGATATCCGTCAGCAGCGCTCAATCCAACATTGTCGCTAGAGGCAGCAGCTCTAGCAAGATTTTTTCTGACACCATCATAGAGGTTCCAGCGGTGGCCCAAGTTCATCACCGTAGTCAGCGGCGGATGCAGAACAGGATTGAAGGAGGACCGATCTCTTGTTCTTCCTCTCTCTCTCAATTTTTCACTTTTCTCCACCACTTCTTCTTGCTAACCCTCCCCATATTTCCATTGATGCACCAGTTGTAGGGGGGTTGAAGCCCCCCAAGCCCCCTATAGATCCACCCCTGACTGCAGTGATGGTTCTTTCACCAGCGTTGATAGGGACGCGAGCCCTTCTTCCACACCTTCTACTATTGCCATGGTCAGCGCCCGCGCAGAGTTTATCTGATTGGTCTAAGTACATATCCGTGGTTGTTGTCTCTATTTTGCTGTGACAATCTTAAAAGGGGTACTGATGCATGGGCCGGCCTGTATCTCATTTTTAAATATCAACGTGTACAACTCATTATAAATAAATCATCAATTTTAAGCCACTCGCATTCAGGCACTCCCATGCTTTAGAGAACTGAAGGAGCGGGAGGCAACGATGGATAGCCATCCGTTTCTTATTCTAACCCAGAATGAGATGATCATGATCATCATGGTAGTAACTGGCGTCTTCGTGGCTCTACTAGTCCTATTGCTTGCTTTGTTGTGGCACCGCTAGAAAACCGTGATATCCGTCAGCAGCGCTCAATCCAACATCGTCGCCAGAGGCAGCAGCTCTAGCAAGAGTTCTTCTTCCTCTCTCTCTCTATTTTTTTTTCTTTTCTCCACCTCTTCTTCTCGCTAACCCACCCCATATTTCCATTGATGCACCAGCTGTAGGGGGGTTGAAGCCCCCCAAGCCCCCTGTAGATCCACCCCTGACTGCAGTGATGGTTCTTCCACCAGCGTTGATAGGGACGCGAGCCCTTCTTCCACACCTTATACCATTGCCATGGTCAGCGCCCGCGCAGAGTTTATCTGATTGGTCTAAGTACATATCCGTGGTTGTTGTCTCTATTTTGCTGTGACAATCTTAAAAGGGGTACTAATGCATGGGCCGACCTGTATCTTATTTTTAAATATCAACGTGTGCAACTCAATATAAATAAATCATCAATTTTAAGCCACTCGCATTCAGGCACTCCCACGCTTTAGAGAACTAAAGGAGCGGGAGGCAACGATGGATAGCCATCCGTTTCTTAGTCTAACCTAGAATGAGACGATCGTGATCATCGTGGTAGTAGCTGGCGCCTTCGTGGCTCTACTAGTCCTATTGCTTGCTTTGTTGTGGCACCGCCAGAAAACCGTGATATCCGTCAGCAGCGCTCAATCCAACATCGTCGCCAGAGGCAGCAGCTCTAGCAAGAGTTTTTCTGACACCATCATAGAGGTTCCAGCGGTGGCCCAAGTTCATCACCGTAGTCAGCCGCGCTCAATCCAACATCGTCTCCAGAGGCAGCAGCTCTAGCAAGAGTTCTTCTTCCTCTCTCTCTCTATTTTTTTTCTTTTCTCCACCTCTTCTTCTCACTCACCCTCCCCATATTTCCATTGATGCACCAGCTGTAGGGGGGCTGAAGCCCCCCCAAGCCCCCCTGTAGATCCTCCCCTGACCACAGTGATGGTGCATCCACCAACATTGACAGGGACGCGAGCCCTTCTTCCACACCTTCTACCAGTACCATGGTCAGCGACCGTGCAGAGTTTTTCTGATTGGTCTAAGTACATATCCGTGGTTGCTGTCTTTATTTTGTTGTGACTATCTTAAAAGGGGTACTGATGCATGGGCTGGCCCGTATCTTTTTTTTTAATATCAACGTGTACAACTCATTATAAATAAATCATCTATATTATGCCATTCGCATTTAGGCACTCCCACGCTTTAGAGAACTAAAGGAGCGGGAGGCAACGATGGATAGCCACCCATTTCTTTGTCTAACCCGGAATGAGACAATCGTGATCATCGTGGTAGTAGCTAGCGCCTTCATGGCTCTACTAGTCCTGTTGCTTGCTTTGTTGTGGCGTCGCCATAAAACCACGCCATCCGTCAGCAGCGCTCAATCCAACATCGTCGCCAGAGGCAGCAGCTCCAGCAAGAGCGGATGGACCACATCCAAAGACCACATCGCCACTCCTCCTTCTGACACCATCATAGAGGTTCCGGCGGTGGCCCAAGTGCATCATCGTAGTCAGCGGTGGATGCAGAATAGGATTGAAGGAGGACCGATCTCTTCTTCCTCTCTCTCTCTCTCTCTCTATTTTTTTCTTTTCTCCACCTCTTCTTCTTACTCACCCTCCACATATTTCCACTGATGCACCAGCTGTAGGGGGGTTGGAGCTCCCCCCAAGCCCCCCTATAGATCCACCCCTAACCGCAGTGATGGTTCTTCCACCAGCGTTGATAGGGACGCGTGCCCTTCTTCCACACCTTCTACCATTACCATGGTCAGCGCCCGCGCAGAGTTTATCTGATTGGTCTAAGTACATATCTGTGGTTGTTGTCTCTATTTTGCTGTGACAATCTTAAAAGGGGTACTGATGCATGGGCCGGCCTGTATCTTTTTTTAAAATATCAATGTTTACAACTCAATATAAATAAATCATCAATTTTAAGCCACTCGCATTCAGGCACTCCCACGCTTTAGAGAACTGAAGGAGCGGGAGGCAACGATGGATAGCCATCCATTTCTTAGTCTAACCCAGAATGAGACGATCGTGATCATCGTGGTAGTAGCTGGCGCCTTCATGGCTCTACTAGTCCTATTGCTTGCTTTGTTGTGGCACCGCCAGAAAACCGTGATATCCGTTAGCAGCGCTCAATCCAACATCGTCGCCAGAGGCAGCAGCTCTAGCAAGATCGGATGGACCACATCCGATGACCACATCGCCACTCCTCCTTCTGACACCATCATAGAGGTTCTGGCAGTGGCCCAAGTACATCACCGCAGTCAACGGCGGATGTAGAACAGGATTGAAGGAGGACCGATCTCTTCTTCTTCCTCTCTCTCAATTTTTTTTCTTTTCTCCACCTCTTCTTCTCACTCACCCTCCCCATATTTCCATTGATGCACCAGCTGTAGGGGGGCTGAAGCCCCCCCCCAAGCCCCCCTGTAGATCCACCCCTGACCACAGTGATGGTGCATCCACCAACATTGACAGGGACGCGAGCCCTTCTTCCACACCTTCTACCTGTACCATGGTCAGCGCCCGTGCAGAGTTTTTCTGATTGGTCTAAGTACATATCCGTGGTTGCTGTCTCTATTTTGTTGTGACAATCTTAAAAGGGGTACTGATGCATGGGCTGGCCCGTATCTTTTTTTTTAATATCAACGTGTACAACTCATTATAAATAAATCATCTCTATTAAGCCATTCGCATTTAGGCACTCCCACGCTTTAGAGAACTGAAGGAGCAGGAGGCAACGATGGATAGCCACCCGTTTCTTTGTCTAACCCAGAATGAGACAATCGTGATCATCGTGGTAGTAGCTAGCGCCTTCGTGGCTCTACTAGTCCTGTTGCTTGCTTTGTTGTGGCGCCGCCATAAAACCGCGCCATCCGTCAGTAGCGCTCAATCCAACATCGTCGCCAGAGGCAGCAGCTCCAGCAAGAGCGGATGGACCACATCCAAAGACCACATCGCCACTCCTCCTTATGACACCATCACAGAGGTTCCGGCGGTGGCCCAAGTGCATCACCGTAGTCAGCGGCGGATGCAGAACAGGATTGAAGGAGGACCAATCTCTTCTTCTTCCTCTCTCTCTATTTTTTTCTTTTCTCCACCTCTTCTTCTCGCTCACCCTCCCCATATTTCCATTGATGCCCAGCTATAGGGGGGCTAAGGCCCCCCCAAGACCCCCTATAGATCCACCCTTGACCGCAATGATGGTGCTTCCACCAGCGTTGATAGGGACGCGAGCCCTTCTTCCACACCTTCTACCAGTACCATGGTCAGCGCCCATGTAGAGTTTATCTGATTGGTCTAAGTACATATCCATGGTTGTTGTCTCTATTTTGCTATGAGAATCTTAAAAGGGGTACTGATGCATGGGCCGGCCTGTATCTTTTTTTAAAATATCAACGTGTACAACTCATTATAAATAAATCATCTCTATTAAGCCACTCGCATTCAGGCACCCCCATGCTTTAGAGAACTGACGGAGCGGGAGGCAATGATGGATAGCCATCCATTACTTAGTCTAACCCAAAATGAGATGATCATGATCATCGTGGTAGTAGCTGGTGCCTTCGTGGCTCTACTAGTCCTGTTGCTTGCTTTGTTGTGGCACCGCCAGAAAACCACGCCATCCGTCAGCAGCGCTCAATCCAACATCATCGCTAGGGGCAGCAGCTCCAGCAAGAGCGGATGGACCACATTCGATAACCACGTCGCCACTCCTCCTTCTAACACCATCGTTGAGGTTCCGATGGTGACCCAAGTGCATCACCGTAGTCAGCGGCGGATGCAGAATAGGATTGAAGGAGGACCGATCTCTTCTTCTTCCTCTCTCTCTATTTTTTTATTTTCTCCACCTCTTCTTCTCGCTCACCCTCCCCATATTTCCATTGATGCACCAGCTGTAGGGGGGCTAAAGCACCCCCCAAGCCTCCATGTAGATCTGCCCCTAACCGCAGCGATGGTGCTTCCACCAATGTTGATAGGGACACGAGCCCATCTTCCACACCTTCTACCATTACCATGGTCAGCGCCCGCGCAGAGTTTATCTGATTGGTCTAAGTACATATCCATGGTTGTTGTCTCTATTTTGCTATGACAATCTTAAAATGGGTACTGATGCATGGGCTGTCCCGTATCTTTTTTCTAAATATCAACATGTACAACTCATTATAAATAAATCATCTCTATTAAGCCACTCGCATTTAGGCACTCCCACGCTTTAGAGAACTGAAGGAGCGGGAGGCATGATGGATAGCCATCCATTTCTTCGTCTAACCCAGAATGAGACAATCGTGATCATCGTGGTAGTAGCTAGCGCCTTCGTGGCTCTACTAGTCCTGTTGCTTGCTTTGTTGTGGCACCGCCATAAAACCGCGCCATCCGTCAGCAGCGCTCAATCCAACATCGTCGTCAGAGGCGTCAGCTCCAGCAAGAGCGGATGGACCACATTCGATAACCACGTCGCCACTCCTCCTTCTAACACCATCATAGAGGTTCCGACGGTGACCCAAGTGCATCACCGTAGTCAGCGACGGATGCAGAACATGATTGAAGGAGGACCGATCTCTTCTTCTTCCTCTCTCTCTATTTTTTTCTTTTCTCCACCTCTTCTTCTTGCTCACCCTCCCCATATTTCCATTGATGCACCAGCTGTAGGGGGGCTGAATCCCCCCCAATCCCTCATGTAGATCTGCCCCTAACCGCAGTGATGGTGCTTCCACCAACGTTGATAGGGACGCGAGCCCTTCTTCCACACTTTCTACCATTACCATGGTCAGCGCCCGCGCAGAGTTTATCTAATTGGTCTAAGTACATATCCATGGTTGTTGTCTCTATTTTGCTATGACAATCTTAAAAGGGGTACTGATGCATGGGCCAGCCCATATCTTTTTTTTAAATATCAACATGTACAACTCATTATAAATAAATCATCTCTATTAAGCCACTCGCATTTAGGCACTCCCACGCTTTAGAGAACTGAAGGAGCGGGAGGCAATGATGGATAGCCATCCGTTTCTTCGTCTAACCCAGAATGAGACAATCGTGATCATCGTGGTAGTAGCTAGCGCCTTCGTGGCTCTACTAGTCCTGTTGCTTGCTTTGTTGTGGCGCCGCCATAAAACCGCGCCATCCGTCAGCAGCGCTCAATCCAACATCGTCGCCAGAGGCAGCAGCTCCAGCAAGAGCGGATGGACCACATCCAAAGACCACGTCGCCACTCCTCATTCTGACACCATCATAGAGGTTCCGGCAGTGGCCCAAGTGCATCAACGTAGTCAGCGGTGGATGCAGAACAGGATTGAAGGAGGACAGATCTCTTCTTCTTCCTCTCTCTCTCTAATTTTTTCTTTTCTCCACCTCTTCTTCTCACTCACCCTCCCCATATTTCCACTGATGCACCAGCTATAGGGGGGTTGAAGCTCCCCCCAAGCCTCCCTGTAGATCCACCCCTAACCGTGGTGATGGTTCTTCCACCAGCGTTGACAGGGACACATGCCCTTCTTCCACACCTTCTACCATTACCATGGTCAGCGCCCGCGCAGAGTTTATCTGATTGGTCTAAGTACATATCCGTGGTTGTTGTCTCTATTTTGCTGTGAGAATCTTAAAAGGGGTACTGATGCATGGGCTGACCCATATCTTTTTTTAAATATCAACGTGTACAACTCATTATAAATCAATCATCTCTATTAGGCCACTCGCATTCAGGCACTCCCGTGCTTTAGAGAACTGATGGAGCGGGAGGCAATGATGGATAGCCATCCATTTCTTAGTCTAACCCAAAATGAGACGATCGTGATCATCGTGGTAGTAGCTGGCGCCTTCGTGGCTCTACTTGTCCTGTTGCTTGCTTTGTTGTGGCGCCTCCAGAAAACCGCGCCATCCGTTAGCAGCGCTCATTCCAACATCGTCGCTAGAGGCAGCAGCTCCAGCAAGAGCGGATGGACCACATTCGATAACCACGTTGCCACTCCTCCTTCCAACACCATCATAGAGGTTCCGACGGTGACCCAAGTGCATCACCGTAGTCCGCGGCGGATGTAGAACAGGATTGAAGGAGGACCGATCTCTTCTTCTTCCTCTCTCTCTCTATTTTTTTCTTTTCTCCACCTCTTCTTCTCGCTCACCGTCCCCATATTTCCATTGATGCACCAGCTGTAGGGGGGCTGAAGCCCCCCTCAAAGCCCCCCTGTGGATCCGCCCCTAACCGCAATGATGGTGCTTCCACCAATGTTGATAGGGACGTGAGCCCTTCTTCCACACCTTCTACCAGTACCATGGTCAGCGCCCGGGCAGAGTTTATCTAATTGGTCTAAGTACATATCCGTGGTTGTTGTCTCTATTTTGCTATGACAATCTTAAAAGGGGTACTGATGCATGGGCTGGCCCATATCTTTTTTTTTAAATATCAGCGTGTACAACTCATTATAAATAAATCATCTCTATTAAGCCACTCGCATTACGCACTCCGATGCTTTAGAGAACTGAAGGAGCGGGAGGCAACGATGGATAGCCATCCATTTCTTCGTCTAACCCGGAATGAGACAATCGTGATCATCATGGTAGTAGCTAGCGCCGTCGTAGCTCTACTAGTCCTGTTGCTTGCTTTGTTGTGGCGCCGCCATAAAACCGTGTCATCCGTCAGCAGCGCTCAATCCAACATCGTCGCCAGAGGCAGCAGCTCCAGCTAGAGCGGATGGACCACATCCAAAGACCACATCACCACTCCTCCTTCTGACACCATCATAGAGGTTCCGGCGGTGGACCAAGTGCATCACTGTAGTCAGCGGCGGATGCAGAACAGGATTGAAAGAGGGCCAATCTCTTCTTCTTCCTCTCTCTCTCTCTATTTTTTTCTTTTCTCCACCTCTTCTTCTCCCTCACCCTCCCCATATTTCCACTGATGCACCAGCTGTAGGGGGGTTGAAGCTCCCCCCAAGCCCCCCTGTAGATCCGCCCCTGACCGTAGTGATGGTTCTTCCACCAGCGTTGATAGGGACGCGAGCCCTTCTTCCACCCCTTCTACCATTACCATGGACAGCGGCCACGCAGAGTTTATCTGATTGGTCTAAGTACATATCCGTGGTTGTTGTCTGTATTTTGTTGTGACAATCTTAAAAGGGGTACTGATGCATGGGCCGGCCAGTATCTTTTTTTAAATATCAACGTGTACAACTCATTATAAATAAATCATCTCTATTAAGCCACTCGCATTCAGGCACTCCCGTGCTTTAGAGAACTGATGGGGCGGGAGGCAATGATGGATAGCCATCCATTTCTTAGTCTAACCCAGAATGAGACGATCGTGATCATCGTGGTAGTAGCTGGCGCCTTCATGGCTCTACTAGTGCTGTTGCTTGCTTTGTTGTGGCGCCGCCAGAAAACCACGCCATCCGTCAGCAGCGCTCAATCCAACATCGTCGCTAGAGGCAGCAGCTCCAGCAAGAGTGGATGGACCACATTCGATAAACACGTCACCACTCCTCCTTCTAACACCATCATAGAGGTTCCGACGGTGACCCAAGTGCATCATCGTAGTCAGCGGCGGATGCAGAACAGGACTGAAGGAGGACCGATCTCTTCTTCTTCCTCTCTCTCTATTTTTTTTCTCCACCTCCTCTTCTCGCTCACCCTCCCCATATTTCCATTGATGCACCAGCTCTAGGGGGCCGAACCCCCCCAAGCCCCCCTGTAGATCCGCCCCTAACCGCAGTGATGGTGCTTCCACCAACGTTGATAGGGACGCGAGCCCTTCTTCCACACCTTCTACCAGTACCATGGTCAGCGTCCGGGCAGAGTTTATCTGATTGGTCTAAGTACATATCCATGGTTGTTGTCCTCTATTTTGCTGTGACAATCTTAAAAGGGGTACTGATGCATGGGCCGGCCCGTATCTTTTTTTTTACATATCAACGTGTACAACTCATTATAAATAAATCATCTCTATTAAGCCACTCGCATTTAGGCACTCCCACGCTTTAGAGAACTGAAGGAGCGGGAGGCAACGATGGATAGCCATCCATTTCTTCGTCTAACCCGGAATGAGATGATCATGATCATCGTGGTAGTAGCTAGCGCCTTCGTGGATCTACTAGTCCTGTTGCTTGCTTTGTTGTGGCGCCGCCAGAAAACTACGCCATCCATCAGCAGCGCCCAATCCAACATCATTGCTAGAGGCAGCAGCTACAGCAAGAGCAGATGGACCACATCCAATGACCACATCGCCACTCCTCCTTGTGACACCATCATAGAGGTTCCGGCGGTGGCCCAAGTGCATCACCGTAGTCAGCGGCGGATGCAGAATAGGATTGAAGGAGAACCGATCTCTTCTTCTTCCTCTCTCTCTCTATTTTTTTCTTTTCTCCACCTCTTCTTCTCACTCAGCCTCCCCATATTTCCACTGATGCACCAGCTGTAGGTGGGTTTGAAGCTCCCCCCCAAGCCACCCCTATAAATCTGCCCCTGACCGTAGTGATGGTTCTTCCACCAGTGTTGATAGGGACGCGAGCCCTTCTTCCACACCTTCTACCATTACCATGGTCAGCGCCCACGCAGAGTTTATCTGATTGGTCTAAGTACATATCCGTGGTTGTTGTCTCTATTTTGCATGACAATCTTAAAAGGGGTACTGATGCATGGGCCGACCCGTATCTTTTTTTTAAATATCAACGTGTACAACTCATTATAAATAAATCATCTCTATTAAGCCACTCGCATTTAGGCACTCCCACGCTTTAGAGAACTGAAGGAGCGGGAGGCAACGATGGATAGCCATCCATTTCTTCGTCTAACCCGGAATGAGATGATCATGATCATCGTGGTAGTAGCTAGCGCCTTCGTGGCTCTACTAGTCCTGTTGCTTGCTTTGTTGTGGCGCCGCCAGAAAACTACGCCATCCATCAGCAGCGCCCAATCCAACATCATTCGCTAGAGGCAGCAGCTCCAGCAAGAGCAGATGGACCACATCCAATGACCACATCGCCACTCCTCCTTGTGACACCATCATAGAGGTTCCGGCGGTGGCCCAAGTGCATCACCGTAGTCAGCGGCGGATGCAGAACTAGGATTGAAGGAGGAACCGATCTCTTCTTCTTCCTCTCTCTCTATTTTTTTCTTTTCTCCACCTCTTCTTCTCAGCTCACCCTCCCCATATTTCCATGATGCACCAGCTGTAGGGGGTTGAAGCTCCCCCCAAGCCCCCCTATAGATCTGCCCCTGACCGTAGTGATGGTGCTTCCACCAGCGTTGATAGGGACGCGAGCCCTTCTTCCACACCTTCTACCATTACCATGGTCAGCGCCCACGCAGAGTTTATCTGATTGGTCTAAGTACATATCCGTGGTTGTTGTCTCTATTTTGCTGTGACAATCTTAAAAGGGGTACTGATGCATGGGCCGGCCCGTATCTTTTTTTTAAATATCAACGTGTACAACTCATTATAAATAAATCATCTCTATTAAGCCACTCGCATTTCAGGCACTCCCACGCTTTAGAGAACTGAAGGAGCGGGAGGCAACGATGGATAGCCATCCAGTTTCTTAGTCTAACCCAGGAATGAGATGATCATGATCATCGTGGTAGTAGCTGGCGCCTTCGTGGCTCTACTAGTGCCTGTTGCTTGCTTTGTTGTGGCGCCGCCAGAAAACTACGCCATCCAGTCAGCAGCGCTCAATCCAACATCATTCGCTAGAGGCAGCAGCTACAGCAAGAGCAGATGGACCACATCCGAATGACCACATCGCCACTCCTCCTTGCTGACACCATCATAGAGGTTCCGCGGTGGCCCAAGTGCATCACCGTAGTCAGCGGCGGATGAGAATAGGATTGAAGGAGGACCGATCTCTTCTTCTTCCTCTCTCTCTCTATTTTTTTCTTTTCTCCACCTCTTCTTCTCGCTCAGCCCTCCCCATATTTCCACTGATGCACCAGCTGTAGGGGGGTTGAAGCTCCCCCAAGCCACCCCTATAGATCCTGCCCCTGACCGTAGTGATGGTGCTTCCACCAGCTGTTGATAGGGACGCGAGCCCTTCTTCCACACCTTCTACCATTACCATGGTCAGCGCCCACGCAGAGTTTATCTGATTGGTCTAAGTACATATCCGTGGTTGTTGTCTCTATTTTGCCATGACAATCTTAAAAGGGGTACTGATGCATGGGCCGCCCGTATCTTTTTTTTAAATATCAACGTGTACAACTCATTATAAATAAATCATCTCTATTAAGCCACTCGCATTCAGGCACTCCCACGCTTTAGAGAACTGAAGGAGCGGGAGGCAACGATGGATAGCCATCCATTTCTTAGTCTAACCTAGAATGAGACGATCGTGATCATCGTGGTAGTAGCTGGCGCCTTCGTGGCTCTACTAGTCCTATTGCTTGCTTTGTTGTGGCACCGCCAGAAAACCGCGCCATCCGTCAGCAGCGCTCAATCCAACATCGTCGCCAGAGGCAGTAGCTCCTAGCAAGAGCGGATGGACCACATCCTGATGACCATGTCCCCACTCCTCCTTCTAACACCATCATAGAGGTTCTGGTGGTGGCCCAAGTGCATCACCGCAGTCAAGCGGCGGATGTAGAACAGGATTGAAGGAGGACCGATCTCTTCTTCATCCTCTCTCTCTATTTTTTTCTTTTCTCCACCTCTTCTTCTCGCTCACCCTCCCCATATTTCCAATTGATGCACCAGCTATAGGGGGGCTGAAGCCCCTCCAATCCCCCTAGTAGATCCACCCCTGACCACAGTGATGGTGCATCCACCAACATTGACAGGGACGCGAGCCCTTCTTCCACACCTTCTACCAGTACCATGGTCAGCGCCCGTGAAGAGTTTATCTGATTGGTCTAAGTACATATCCGTGGTTGCTATCTCTATTTTGCTGTGACAATCTTAAAAGGGGTACTGATGCATGGGCAGGCCCGTATCTTTTTTTTAAATATCAACGTGTACAACTCATTATAAATAAATCATCTCTATTAAGCCACTCGCATTCAGGCACTCCCATGCTTTAGAGAACTGAAGGAGCTGGGAGGCAACGATGGATAGCCATCCATTTCTTAGTCTAACCCAGAATGAGACATGATCGTGATCATCGTGGTAGTAGCTGGTGCCTTCAGTGGCTCTACTAGTCCTGTTGCTTGCTTTGTTGTGGCGCTGCCAGAAAACCGCGCCATCCGTCAGCAGCGCTCAATCCAACATCGTCGCTAGAGGCAGCAGCTCCAGCAAGAGCGGATGGACCACATTCGATGACCACGTTGCCACTCCTCCTTCTAACACCATCATAGAGGTTCCGACGGTGGCCCAAGTGCATCACCGCAGTCAGCGGTGGATGTAGAATAGGATTGAAGGAGGACCGATCTCTTCTTCTTCCTCTCTCTCTATTTTTTTCTTTTCTCCACCTCTTCTTCTCGCTCACCCTCCCCATATTTCCATTGATGCACCAGCTATAGGGGGGCTGAAGCCCCCCCAAGCCCCCCTAGTAGATCCGCCCCTAACCAGCAGTGATGGTGCTTCCACCAACGTTGACAGGGACGCGAGCCCTTCTTCCACACCTTCTACCAGTACCATGGTCAGCGCCCGGGCAGAGTTTATCTGATTGGTCTAAGTACATATCCGTGGTTGTTGTCTCTATTTTGCCTATGACAATCTTAAAAGGGGTACTGATGCATGGGCCGGCCCGTATCTTTTTTTAAATATCAACGTGTACAACTCATTATAAATAAATCATCTCTATTAAGCCACTCGCATTTAGGCACCCCCATGCTTTAGAGAACTGAAGGAGCAGGAGGCAACGATGGATAGCCATCCTGTTTCTTAGTCTAACCCGGAATGAGACGATCATGATCATCGTGGTAGTAGCTGGCGCCTTCTGTGGCTCTACTAGTCCTGTTGCTTGCTTTGTTGTGGCGCCACCATAAAACCGCCCCATCCATCAGCAGCGCTCAATCCAACATCATCGCTAGTGGTAGTAGCTTGCAGCAAGAGCGGATGGACCACATCCGATGACCATGTCACCACTCCTCCTTCTGACACCATCATAGAGGTTCCGAGGGTGGCCCAAGTGCATCACCGTAGTCAGCGGCGGATGCAGAACAGGATTGAAGGAGGACCGATCTCTTCTTCTTCCTCTCTCTCTATTTTTTTCTTTTCTCCACCTCTTCTTCTCACTCACCCTCCCCATATTTCCATTGATGCACTAGCTGTAGGGGGCTGAAGCCCCCCCAAGCCCCCCTATAGATCCGCCCCTGACCGCAGTGATGGTGCTTCCACCAGCGTTGACAGGGACGCGAGCCCTTCTTCCACACCTTCTACCAGTACCATGGTCAGCGCCCGCGCAGAGTTTATCTGATTGGTCTAAGTACATATCCGTGGTTGTTGTCTCTATTTTGCTATGACAATCTTAAAAGGGGTACTGATGCATGGGCCAGCCCGTATCTTTTTTTTAAATATCAACGTGTACAACTCATTATAAATAAATCATCTCTATTAAGCCACTCGCATTCAGGCACTCCCACGCTTTAGAGAACTGAAGGAGCGGGAGGCAACGATGGATAGCCATCCGTTTCTTAGTCTAACCCAGAATGAGATGATCGTGATCATCGTGGTAGTAGCTGGTGCCTTCGTGGCTCTACTAGTCCTGTTGCTTGCTTTGTTGTGGCGCTGCCAGATAACCGCGCCATCCGTCAGCAGCGCTCAATCCAACATCGTCGCCAGAGGTAGTAGCTCCAGCAAGAGCGGATGGACCACTTCAGATGACCACGTCGCCACTCCTCCTTCTGACACCATCATAGAGATTTTGGCAGTGGCCCAAGTGCATCAACGCAGTCAGCGGCGGATGTAGAACAGGATTGACGGAAGACCGAACTCTCCCTCCTCTCTCTCTATTTTCTTCTTTTCTCTACATCTTCTTCTCGCTCACCCTCCCCATATTTCCATTGATGCACTAGCTGTAGGGGGGCGAAGCCCCCCCAAGCCCCCCTGTAGATCCACCCCTAACCGTAGTGATGGTTCTTCCACCAACGTTGACAGGGACGCGAGCCCTTCTACCACACCTTCTACCAGTACCATGGTCAGCGCCCGGGCAGAGTTTATCTGATTGGTCTAAGTACATATCCGTGGTTGTTGTCTCTATTTTGCCATGACAATCTTAAAAGGGGTACTGATGCATGGGCCGGCCCGTATCTTTTTTTTAAATATTAACATGTACAACTCATTATAAATAAATCATCTCTATTAAGCCACTCGCATTTAGGCACTCCCATGCTTTAGAGAACTGAAGGAGCAGGAGGCAATGATGTATAGCCATCCGTTTCTTAGTCTAACCCGGAATGAGACGATCATGATCATCGTGGTAGTAGTTGGCGCCTTCGTGGCTCTACTAGTCCTGTTGCTTGCTTTGTTGTGCGCCGCCATAAAACCACGCCATCCATCAGCAGCACTGCAATCCAACATCATCGCTAGATGGTAGTAGCTCGAGCAAGAGCGGATGGACCACATCCGATGACCATGTCGCCACTCCTCCTTCTGAGACCATCATAGAGGTTCCGGTGGTGGCCCAAGTGCATCACCGTAGTCAGCGGTGAATGCAGAACAGGATTGAAGGGGGACCGATCTCTTCTTCTTCCTCTCTCTCTATTTTTTCTTTTCTCCACCTCTTCTTCTCGCTCACCCTCCCCATATTTCCATTGATGCACCAGCTGTAGGGGGGCTGAAGCCCCCCCCAAGCCCCCCTGTAGATCCACCCCTGACCACAGTGATGGTGCTTCCACCAACAGTTGACAGGGACGCGAGCCCTTCTTCCACACCTTCTACCAGTACCATGGTCAGCGCCCGTGCAGAGTTTATCTGATTGGTCTAAGTACATATCCGTGGTTGTTGTCTCTATTTTGCTATGACAATCTTAAAAGGGGTACTGATGCATGGGCCGGCCCGTATCTTTTTTTTAAATATCAACGTGTACAACTCATTATAAATAAATCATCTCTATTAAGCCACTCGCATTCAGGCACTCCCACGCTTTAGAGAACTGAAGGAGCGGGAGGCAACGATGGATAGCCATCCGTTTCTTAGTCTAACCCAGAATGAGACGATCATGATCATCGTGGTAGTAGCTGGTGCCTTCGTGGCTCTACTAGTCCTGTTGCTTGCTTTGTTGTGGCGTCGCCAAATAACCGCGCCATCCGTCAGCAGCAGCTCAATCCAACATCGTCGCCAGAGGCAGTAGTTCTAGCAAGAGCGGATGGACCACATCCGATGACCACGTCGCCACTCCTCCTTCTGACACCATCATAGAGGTTCCTGGCGGTGGCCCAAGTGCATCAACGCAGTCAGCGGCGGATGTAGAACAGCATTGAAGGAGGACCGATCTCTTCTTCTTCCTCTCTCTCTATTTTTTTCTTTTCTCCACCTCTTCTTCTCGCTCACCCTCCCCATATTTCCATTGATGCACCAGCTCTAGGGGGCTAAAGCCCCCCCAAAGCCCCCCTGTAGATCCACCCCTGACCGCAGTGATGGTGCTTCCACCAAGCGTTGACAAGGGACGCGAGCCCTTCTTCCACACCTTCTACCAGTACCATGGTCAGTGCCCACGCAGAGTTTATCTGATTGGTCTAAGTATATATCAGTGGTTGTTGTCTCTATTTTGCTATGACAATCTTAAAAGGGGTACTGATGCATGGGCCAGCCCGTATCTTTTTTTTAAATATCAACGTGTACAACTCATTATAAATAAATCATCTCTATTAAGCCACTCGCATTCAGGCACTCCCACGCTTTAGAGAACTGAAGGAGCGGGAGGCAACGATGGATAGCCATCCATTTCTTAGTCTAACCCTGGAATGAGACTGATCGTGATCATCGTGGTAGTAGCTGGTGCCTTCGTGGCTCTACTAGTCCTGTTGCTTGCTTTGTTGTGGCGCCGCCAGAAAACCGCGCCATCCGTCAGCAGCGCTCAATCCAACATCGTCGCCAGAGGCAGCAGCTCCAGCAAGAGCGGATGGACCACATCCGATGACCACGTCGCCACTCCTCCTTCTGACACCATCATAGAGGTTCCGGTGGTGGCCCAAGTGCATCACCGCAGTCAGCGGCGGATGCAGAACAGGATTGAAGGAGGACCGATCTCTTCTTCTTCCTCTCTCTCTATTTTTTTCTTTTCTCCACCTCTTCTTCTCGCTCACCCTCCCCATATTTCCATTGATGCACCAGCTGTAGGGGGGCTGAAGCCCCCCAAGCCCCCCTATAGATCCGCCCCTGACCGCAGTGATGGTGCTTCCACCAGCGTTGACAGGGACGCGAGCCCTTCTTCCACACCTTCTACCAGTACCATGGTCAGCGCCCGCGCAGAGTTTATCTGATTGGTCTAAGTACATATCCGTGGTTGCTTGTCTCTATTTTGCTGTGACAATCTTAAAAGGGGTACTGATGCATGGGCCGGCCCGTATCTTTTTTTTAAATATCAACGTGTACAACTCATTATAAATAAATCATCTCTATTAAGCCACTCGCATTCAGGCACTCCCACGCTTTAGAGAACTGAAGGAGCGGGAGGCAACGATGGATAGCCATCCGTTTCTTAGTCTAACCCAGAATGAGACGATCGTGATCATCGTGGTAGTAGCTGGCGCCTTCGTGGCTCTACTAGTCCTGTTGCTTGCTTTGTTGTGGCGCCGCCAGAAAACCGCGCCATCCGTCAGCAGCGCTCAATCCAACATCGTCGCTAGAGGCAGCAGCTCTAGCAAGAGCGGATGGACCACATCCGATGACCACGTCGCCACTCCTCCTTCTGAACACCATCATAGAGGTTCCGCGGTGGCCCAAGTGCATCACCGCAGTCAGCGGCGGATGCAGAACAGGATTGAAGGAGGACCGATCTCTTCTTCTTCCTCTCTCTCTATTTTTTTCTTTTCTCCACCTCTTCTTCTCACTCACCCTCCCCATATTTCCATTGATGCACCAGCTTAGGGGGGCTGAAGCCCCCCCAAGCCCCCTATAGATCCACCCCTGACCGCAGTGATGGTGCTTCCACCAACGTTGACAGGGACGCGAGCCCTTCTTCCACACCTTCTACCAGTACCATGGTCAGCGCCCGTGCAGAGTTTATCTGATTGGTCTAAGTACATATCCGTGGTTGCTGTCTCTATTTTGCTGTGTGACAATCTTAAAAGGGGTACTGATGCATGGGCCAGCCCGTATCTTTTTTTTAAATATCAACATGTACAACTCATTATAAATAAATCATCTCTATTAAGCCACTCGCATTCAGGCACTCCCACTGCTTTAGAGAACTGAAGGAGCGGGAGGCAACTGATGGATAGCCATCCATTTCTTAGTCTAACCCAGAATGAGACGATCGTGATCATCGTGGTAGTAGCTGGCGCCTTCATGGCTCTACTAGTCATGTTGCTTGCTTTGTTGTGGCGCCGCCAGAAAACCGCGCCATCCGTCAGCAGCGCTCAATCCAACATCGTCGCCAGAGGCAGCAGCTCCAGCAAGAGCGGATGGACCACATCCGATGACCACGTCGCCACTCCTCCTTCTAGACACCATCATAGAGGTTCCAGCGGTGGCCCAAGTGCATCACCGTAGTCAGCGGCGGATGCAGAACAGGATTGAAGGAGGACCGATCTCTTCTTCTTCCTCTCTCTCTCTATTTTTTTCTTTTCTCCACCTCTTCTTCTCGCTCACCCTCCCCATATTTCCATTGATGCACCAGCTGTAGGGGGGTTGAAGCCCCCCCAAGCCCCCCTATAGATCCGCCCCTGACCGCAGTGATGGTGCTTCCACCAGCGTTGACAGGGACGCGAGCCCTTCTTCCACACCTTCTACCATTACCATGGTCAGCGCCCGCGCAGAGTTTATCTGATTGGTCTAAGTACATATCCGTGGTTGCTGTCTCTATTTTGCTGTGACAATCTTAAAAGGGGTACTGATGCATGGGCCGGCCCGTATCTTTTTTTTAAATATCAACGTGTACAACTCATTATAAATAAATCATCTCTATTAAGCCACTCGCATTCAGGCACTCCCACGCTTTAGAGAACTGAAGGAGCGGGAGGCAACGATGGATAGCCATCCGTTTCTTAGTCTAACCCAGAATGAGATGATCATGATCATCGTGGTAGTAGCTGGCGCCTTCGTGGCTCTACTAGTCCTGTTGCTTGCTTTGTTGTGGCACCGCCATAAAACCGCGCCATCCATCAGCAGCGCTCAATCCAACATCGTCGCCAGAGGCTAGCAGCTCCAGCAAGAGCGGATGGACCACATCCGATGACCACGTCGCCACTCCTCCTTCTGACACCATCATAGAGGTTCCGGCGGTGGCCCAAGTGCATCACCGTAGTCAGCGGCAGATGTAGAACAGGATTGAAGGAGGACCGATCTCTTCTTCTTCCTCTCTCTCTCTATTTTTTCTTTTCTCCACCTCTTCTTCTCGCTCACCCTCCCCATATTTCCATTGATGCACCAGCTATAGGGGGGCTTGAAGCCCCCCCAAGCCCCCCTGTAGATCCGCCCCTGACCGCAGTGATGGTGCTTCCACCAGCGTTGACTAGGGACGCGAGCCCTTCTTCCACACCTTCTACCATTACCATGGTCAGCGCCCGCGCAGAGTTTATCTGATTGGTCTAAGTACATATCCATGGTTGTTGTCTCTATTTTGCTGTGACAATCTTAAAAGGGGTACTGATGCATGGGCCGGCCCGTATCTTTTTTTTAAATATCAACAGTGTACAACTCATTATAAATAAATCATCTCTATTAAGCCACTCGCATTCAGGCACTCCCACGCTTTAGAGAACTGAAGGAGCGGGAGGCAACGATGGATAGCCATCCATTTCTTAGTCTAACCCGGAATGAGACGATCATGATCATCTTGGTAGTAGCTGGTGCCTTCGTGGCTCTACTAGTCCTAGTTGCTTGCTTTGTTGTGGCGCCGCCAGAAAACCATGCCATCCGTCAGCAGCGCTCAATCCAACATCGTCGCCAGAGGCAGCAGCTCCAGCAAGAGCTGGATGGACCACATCCGATGACCACGTCACCACTCCTCCTTCTGACACCATCATAGAGGTTCTAGTGGTGGCCCAAGTGCATCACCGCAGTCAGCGGCGGATGTAGAACATGATTGAAGGAGGACCGATCTCTTCTTCTTCTTCCTCTCTCTCTATTTTTTCTTTTCTCCACCTCTTCTTCTCGCTCACCCTCCCCATATTTCCATTGATGCACCAGCTTATAGGGGGGCTGAAGCCCCCCCAAGCCCCCTGTAGATCCACCCCTGACCGCAGTGATGGTTCTTCCACCAGCGTTGACAGGGACGCGAGCCCTTCTTCCACACCATTCTACCAATACCATGGTCAGCGCCCGCGTAGAGTTTATCTGATTGGTCTAAGTACATATCAGTGGTTGTTGTCTCTATTTTGCTGTGACAATCTTGAAAAGGGGTACTGATGCATGGGCCGGCCCGTATCTTTTTTTAAATATCAACGTGTACAACTCATTATAAATAAATCATCTCTATTAAGCCACTCGCATTTAGGCACTCCCATGCTTTAGAGAACTGAAGGAGCGGGAGGCAACGATGGATAGCCATCCGTTTCTTAGTCTAACCCGGAATGAGACGATCATGATCATCATGGTAGTAGCTGGCGCCTTCGTGGCTCTACTAGTCCTGTTGCTTGCTTTGTTGTGGCGTCGCCAGAAAACCACGCCATCCGTCAGCAGCGCTCAATCCAACATCGTCGCCAGATGGCTAGCAGCTCCAGCAAGAGCCGGATGGACCACATCCGATGACCACGTCGCCACTCCTCCTTCTAACACCATCATAGAGGTTCCGGCGGTGGCCCAAGTGCATCACCGTAGTCAGCGGCGGATGCAGAACAGGATTGAAGGAGGACCGATCTCTTCTTCTTCCTCTCTCTCTCTATTTTTTTCTTTTCTCCACCTCTTCTTCTCGCTCACCCTCCCCATATTTCCATTGATGCACCAGCTGTAGGGGGTTGAAGCTCCCCCAAGCCCCCCTGTAGATCCGCCCCTGACCGCAGTGATGGTGCTTCCACCAGCTTTGACAGGGACGCGAGCCCTTCTTCCACACCTTCTACCATTACCATGGTCAGCGCCCTGGCAGAGTTTATCTGATTGGTCTAAGTACATATCCGTGGTTGTTGTCTCTATTTTGCTATGACAATCTTAAAAGGGGTACTGATGCATGGGCCGACCCGTATCTTTTTTTTAAATATCAACGTGTACAACTCATTATAAATAAATCATCTCTATATAGCCACTCGCATTCAGGCACTCCCACGCTTTAGACAACTGAAGGAGCGGGAGGCAACGATGTATAGCCATCCGTTTCTTAGTCTAACCTGGAATGAGATGATCATGATCATCGTGGTAGTAGCTGGCGCCTTCGTGGCTCTACTAGTCCTGTTGCTTGCTTTGTTGTGGCACCGCCATAAAATCGTGCCATCCGTCGGCAGCGCTCAATCCAACATCGTCGCCAGAGGTTGCTGCTCCAGCAAGAGTGGATGGACCACATCCGATGACCACGTCGCCACTCCTCCTTCTAACACCATCATAGAGGTTCCGGCGGTGGCCCAAGTGCATCACCGTAGTCAGCGGTGGATGCAGAACAGGATTGAAGGGGGACCGATCTCTTCTTCTTCCTCTCTCTCTCTATTTTTTCCTTTTCTCCACCTCTTCTTCTCGCTCACCCTCCCCATATTTCCACTAGATGCACCAGCTGTAGGGGGGTTGAAGCCCCCCAAGCCCCCCTGTAGATCCACCCCTGACCGCAGTGATGGTTCTTCCACCAGCGTTGATAGGGACGCGAGCCCTTCTTCCACACCTTCTACCATTACCATGGTCAGTGCCCGCGCAGAGTTTATCTGATTGGTCTATGTACATATCCATGGTTGTTGTCTCTATTTTGCTGTGACAATCTTAAAAGGGGTACTGATGCATGGGCCGGCCCGTATCTTTTTTTAAATATCAACGTGTACAACTCATTATAAATAAATCATCTCTATTAAGCCACTCGCATTCAGGCACTCCCACGCTTTAGACAACTGAAGGAGCGGGAGGCAACGATGGATAGCCATCCATTTCTTAGCCTAACCCGGAATGAGACGATCATGATCATCTTGGTAAGTAGCTGGTGCCTTCGTGGCTCTACTAGTCCTATTGCTTGCTTTGTTGTGGCGTCGCCAGATAAACCATCGCCATCCGTCAGCAGCGCTCAATCCAACATCGTCGCCAGAGGCAGCAGCTCCAGCAAGAGCGGATGGACCACATCCGATGACCACGTCGCCACTCCTCCTTCTGAACACCATCATAGAGGTTCTAGTGGTGGCCCAAGTGCATCACCGCAGTCAGCGGCGGATGTAGAACAGGATTGAAGGAGGACCGATCTCTTCTTCTTCTTCCTCTCTCTCTATTTTTTCTTTTCTCCACCTCTTCTTCTCGCTCACCCTCCCCATATTTCCATTGATGCACCAGCTATAGGGGGGCTGAAGCCCCCCCAAGCCCCCCTATAGATCCACCCCTGACCGCAGTGATGGTGCTTCCACCAGCGTTGACAGGGACGCGAGCCCTTCTTCCACACCTTCTACCAGTACCATGGTCAGCGCCCGCGCAGAGTTTATCTGATTGGTCTAAGTACATATCAGTGGTTGTTGTCTCTATTTTGCTGTGACAATCTTAAAAGGGGTACTGATGCATGGGCTGGCCCGTATCTTTTTTTTTAAATATCAATGCGTATAACTCATTATAAATAAATCATCTCTATTAAGCCACTCGCATTTAGGCACTCCCACGCTTTAGAGAACTGAAGGAGCGGGAGGCAACGATGTATAGCCATCCGTTTCTTAGTCTAACCTGGAATGAGACGATCATGATCATCATGGTAGTAGCTGGCGCCTTCGTGGCTCTACTAGTCCTGTTGCTTGCTTTGTTGTGGCACCGCCATAAAATCGTGCCATCCGTCAGCAGCGCTCAATGGAACATCGTCGCTAGAGGTAGCCACTCTAGCAAGAGTGGATGGACCACATCTGATGACCATGTTGCCACTCCTCCTTCTGACACCATCATAGAGGTTCCAGCAGTGGACCAAGTGCATCACCATAGTCAGCGGCAGATGCAGAACAAGATTGAAGGGGGACCGATCTCTTCTTCTTCCTCTCTCTCTCTCTCTCTCTATTTTTTCCTTTTCTCCACCTCTTCTTCTCGCTCACCCTCCCCATATTTCCATTGATGCACCAGCTGTAGGGGGGCTGAAGCCCCCCCCAAGCCCCCATGTAGATCCGCCCCTGACCGCTAGTGATGGTGCTTCCACCAACGTTGACAGGGACGCGAGCCCTTCTTCCACACCTTCTACCATTACCATGGTCAGCGCCCGCGCAGAGTTTATCTGATTGGTCTAAGTACATATCCGTGGTTGTTGTCTCTATTTTGCTGTGACAATCTTAAAAGGGGTACTGATGCATGGGCCGGCCCGTATCTTTTTTTTAATATCAACGTGTACAACTCATTATAAATAAATCATCTCTATTAAGCCACTCGCATTCAGGCACTCCCACGCTTTAGAGAACTGAAGGAGCGGGAGGCAACGATGGATAGCCATCCGTTTCTTAGTCTAACCCAGAATGAGACGATCATGATCATCTTGGTAGTAGCTAGTGCCTTCGTGGCTCTACTAGTCCTGTTGCTTGCTTTGTTGTGGCACCGCCAGAAAACCGCGCCATCCGTTAGCAGCGCTCAATCCAACATCGTCGCCAGAGGCAGCAGCTCTAGCAAGAGCGGATGGACCACGTCCGATGACCACGTCATCACTCCTCCTTCTGACACCATCATAGAGGTTCTGGCGGTGGCCCAAGTGCATCACCGCAGTCAGCGGCGGATGTAGAACAGGATTGAAGGAGGACCGATCTCTTCTTCTTCCTCTCTTCTATTTTTTTCTTTTCTCCACCTCTTCTTCTCGCTCACCCTCCCCATATTTCTATTGATGCACCAGCTGTAGGGGGGCTAAAGCCCCCCCCAATCCCCCCTGTAGATCCGCCCCTGACCATGTGACTGGTGCTTCCACCAACGTTGACAAGGGACGCGAACCCTTCTTCCACACCTTCTACCAGTACCATGGTCAGCGCCCGGGCAGAGTTTCTCTGATTGGTCTAACTACATATCCGTGGTTAATGTCTCTATTTTGCTGTGACAATCTTAAAAGGGGTACTTATGCATGGGCCGGCCCATATCTTTTTTTTAATATCAACGTGTACAACTCATTATAAATAAATCATCTCTATTAAGCCACTCGCATTCAGGCACTCCCATGCTTTAGAGAACTGAAGGAGCAGGAGGCAACGATGGATAGCCATCCGTTTCTTAGTCTAACCCAGAATGAGACGATCATGATCATCGTGGTAGTAGTTGCCGCCTTCGTGGCTCTACTAGTCCTGTTGCTTGCTTTGTTATGGCGCTGCTAGAAAACCGTGCCAACCATCAGTAGCGCTCATTCCAACATCGTCGCCAGTGGCAGCAGCTCCAGCAAGAGCAGATGGACCACATCCGATGACCACGTTGCCACTCCTCCTTTTGACACCATCATAGAGGTTCCAACGGTGGCTCAAGTGCATCACCGCAGTCAGCGGCGGATGCAGAACAGGATTGAAGGAGGACCGATCTCTTCTTCTTCCTCTCTCTCTGTATTTTTTTCTTTTCTCCACCCCTTCTTCCCGCTCACCCTCCCCATATTTCTATTGATGCACCAGCTGTAGGGGGACTGAAGCCCCCCCTTAAGCTCCCCTGTAGATCCGCCCCTGACCGCAGTGATGGTGCTTCCACCAACGTTGATAGGGACGCGAGCCCTTCTTCCACACCTTCTACCAGTACCATGGTCAGCGCCTGCGCAGAGTTTATCTGATTGGTCTAAGTACATATCCATGGTTGCTATCTCTATTTTGCTGTGACAATCTTAAAAGGGGTACTGATGCATGGGCCGGCCTGTATCTTTTTTTAAAATATCAACGTGTACAACTCATTATAAATAAATCATCTCTATTAAGCCACTCGCATTCAGGCACTCCCACGCTTTAGAGAACTGAAGGAGTGGGAGGTAGTGATGGATAGCCATCCATTTCTTAGTCTAACCTGGAATGACATGATCGTGATCACCATGGTAGTAGCTGGCGCCTTCGTGGCTCTACAAGTCCTATTGCTTGCTTTGTTGTGGCGTCGCCAAAAAACTACACCATCCGTCAGCAGCGTTCAATCCAACATTGTTGCCAGAGGCAGCAGATCCAGCAAGAGCGGATGGACCACATCTGATGACCACATCGCCACTCCTCCTTCTGACACCATCATTGAGGTTCCGGCGGTGGCCCAAGTGCATCACCACAGTCAACGGTGGATGTAGAACATGATTGAAGGAGGACCGATCTCTTCTTCTTCCTCTCTCTCTATTTTTTTCTTTTCTCCACCTCTTCTTCTCCCTCACCCTTCCCATATTTCCATTGATGCACCAGCTGTAGGGGGGCTAAAGCCCCCCAAGCCCCCCTGTAGATCCACCCCTGACCGCTGTGATGGTGCTTCCACCAGCGTTGACAGGGACACGAGCCCTTCTTCCACACCTTCTACCAGTACCATGGTCAGCGCCCGTGCAGAGTTTATCTGATTGGTCTAAGTACATATCCATGGTTGCTATCTCTATTTTGCTGTGACAATCTTAAAAGGGGTACTGATGCATGGGCCGACCCGTATCTTTTTTTAAAATATCAACGTGTACAACTCATTATAAATAAATCATCTCTATTAAGCCACTCGCATTCAGGCACTCCCACAGCTTTAGAGAACTGAAGGAGCGGGAGGCAACGATGGATAGCCATCCGTTTCTTAGTCTAACCTGGAATGAGACGATCGTGATCATCGTGGTAGTAGCTGGCGCCTTCGTGGCTCTACTAGTCCTGTTGCTTGCTTTGTTGTGGCAGCCGCCATAAAACCGCGCCATCCGTCAGCAGCGCTCAATCCAACATCGTCGCTAGAGGCAGCCAGCTCAGCAAGAGCGGATGGACCACATCTCGATGACCACAGTCGCCACTCCTCCTTCTGACACCATCATAGAGGTTCCAGCGGTGGCCCAAGTGCATCACCATAGTCAGCGGCAGATGCAGAACAGGATTGAAGGAGGACCGATCTCTTCTTCTTCCTCTCTCTCTCTCTCTATTTTTTCTTTTCTCCACCTCTTCTTCTCGCTCACCCTCCCCATATTTCCACTGATGCACAAGCTGTAGGGGGGTTGAAGCCCTCCCTCCAAGCCCCCATGTAGATCCGCCCCTGACCGTACTGATGGTTCTTCGACCAGCGTTGACAGGGACGCGAGCCCTTCTTCCACACCTTCTACCATTACCATGGTCCGCGCCCGCGCAGAGTTTATCTGATTGGTCTAAGTACATATACGTGGTTGTTGTCTCTATTTTGCTGTGACAATCTTAAAAGGGGTACTGATGCATGGGCCGGCCCATATCTTTTTTTTAATATCAACGTGTACAACTCATTATAAATAAATCATCTCTATTAAGCCACTCGCATTCAGGCACTCCCACGCTTTAGAGAACTGAAGGAGCGGGAGGCAACGATGGATAGCCATCCGTTTCTTAGTCTAACCTAGAATGAGACGATCATGATCATCTTGGTAGTAGCTAGTGCCTTCGTGGCTCTACTAGTCCTGTTGCTTGCATTTGTTGTGGCACCGCCAGATAACCGCGCCATCCGTTAGCAGCGCTCAATCCAACATCGTCGCCAGAGGCAGCAGCTCTAGCAAGAGCGGATGGACCACGTCCGATGACCACGTTGTCACTCCTCCTTCTGACACCATCATAGAGGTTCTGGCGGTGGCCCAAGTGCATCACCGTAGTCAGCAGCGGATGTAGAATAGGATTGAAGGAGGACCGATCTCTTCTGCTTCCTCTCTTTCTATTTTTTTCTTTTCTCCACCTCTTCTTCTCGCTCACCCTCCCCATATTTCTATTGATGCACCAGCTGTAGGGGGGCTAAAGCCCCCCCCCAATCCCCCCTGTAGATCCGCCCCTCACCATTGTGACGGTGCTTCCACCAACGTTGACAAGGACGCGAACCCTTCTTCCACACCTTCTACCAGTACCATGGTCAGCGCCCGGGCAGAGTTTCTCTGATTAGTCTAACTAAATATCCGTGGTTAATGTCTCTATTTTGCTATGACAATCTTAAAAGGGGTACTTTTGCATGGGCCGGCCCATATCTTTTTTTTAATATCAACGTGTACAACTCATTATAAATAAATCATCTCTATTAAGCCACTCGCATTCAGGCACTCCCATGCTTTAGAGAACTGAAGGAGCAGGAGGCAACGATGGATAGCCATCCGTTTCTTAGTCTAACCCAGAATGAGACGATCATGATCATCATGGTAGTAGTTGCCGCCTTCGTGGTCTCTACTAGTCCTGTTGCTTGCTTTGTTATGGCGCTGCCTAGAAAACTGTGCCAACCATCAGTAGCGCTCAATTCCAACATCGTCGCCAGTGGCAGCAGCTCCAGCAAGAGCAGATGGACCACATCCGATGACCACGTTGCCACTCCTCCTTCTGACACCATCATAGAGGTTCCAACGGTGGCTCAAGTGCATCACCGCAGTCAGCGGCGGATGCAGAACAGGATTGAAGGAGGACCGATCTCTTCTTCTTCCTCTCTCTCTGTATTTTTTTCTTTTCTCCACCCTCTTCTTCCCGCTCACCCTCCCCATATTTCTATTGATGCACCAGCTGTAGGGGACTGAAGCCCCCCCTAAGCTCCCCTGTAGATCCGCCCCTGACCGCAGTGATGGTGCTTCCACCAACGTTGATAGGGACGCGAGCCCTTCTTCCACACCTTCTACCAGTACCATGGTCAGCGCCTGCGCAGAGTTTATCTGATTGGTCTAAGTACATATCCGTGGTTGCTATCTCTATTTTGCTGTGACAATCTTAAAAGGGGTACTGATGCATGGGCCAGCCCTGTATCTTTTTTTTAAATATCAACGTGTACAACTCATTATAAATAAATCATCTCTATTAAGCCACTCGCATTCAGGCACTCCCACGCTTTAGAGAACTGAAGGAGTGGGAGGTAGTGATGGATAGCCATCCATTTCTTAGTCTAACCCTGGAATGACATGATCGTGATCATCATGGTAGTAGCTGGCGCCTTCGTGGCTCTACTAGTCCTATTGCTTGCTTTGTTGTGGCGTCGCCAAAAAACTACACCATCCGTCAGCAGCGCTCAATCCAACATCGTTGCCAGAGGTAGCAGATCCAGCAAGAGCGGATGGACCACATCTGATGACCACATCGCCACTCCTCCTTCTGACACCATCATAGAGGTTCCGGCGGTGGCCCAAGTGCATCACCACAGTCAACGGTGGATGTAGAACATGATTGAAGGAGGACCGATCTCTTCTTCTTCCTCTCTCTCTATTTTTTTCTTTTCTCCACCTCTTCTTCTCGCTCACCCTCCCATATTTCCATTGATGCACCAGCTGTAGGGGGGCTAAAGCCCCCCAAGCCCCCCTGTAGATCCACCCCTGACCGCTGTGATGGTGCTTCCACCAGCGTTGATAGGGACACGAGCCCTTCTTCCACACCTTCTACCAGTACCATGGTCAGTGCCCGTGCAGAGTTTATCTGATTGGTCTAAGTACATATCCATGGTTGCTATCTCTATTTTGCTGTGACAATCTTAAAAGGGGTACTGATGCATGGGCCGACCCGTATCTTTTTTTAAAATATCAACGTGTACAACTCATTATAAATAAATCATCTCTATTAAGCCACTCGCATTCATGCACTCCCACACTTTAGAGAACTGAATGAGCGGGAGGCAACGATGTATAGCCATCCGTTTCTTAGTCTAACCTGGAATGAGACGATCATGATCATCATGGTAGTAGCTGGCGCCTTCGTGGCTCTACTAGTCCTGTTGCTTGCTTTGTTGTGGCACCGCCATAAAATCGTGCCATCCGTCAGCAGCGCTCAATGGAACATCGTCGCTAGAGGTAGCCACTCTAGCAAGAGTGGATGGACCACATCTGATGACCAGTCGCCACTCCTCCTTCTGATGAGGTTCCAGCGGTGGCCCAAGTGCATCACTGCAGTCATTGGCGGATGTAGAATAGGATTGAAGGAGGACCGGTCTCTTCTTCTTCCTCTCTCCCTATTTTTTTCTTTTCTCCACCTCTTCTTCTCGCTCACCCACCCCATATTTCCATTGATGCACCAGCTGTAGGGGGGCTGAAGCCCCTCCCAAGCCCCCCTGTAGATCCGCCCCTGGCCACAGTGATGGTGCTTCCACCAGCGTTGACAGGGATGCGAGCCCTTCTTCCACACCTTCTACCATTACCATGGTCAGCGCCCGCGCAGAGTTTATCTGATTGGTCTAAGTACATATCCATGGTTGTTGTCTCTATTTTGCTGTGACAATCTTAAAAGGGGTACTGATGCATGGGCCGGCCCGTATCTATTTTTTAAATATCAACATGTACAACTCATTATAAATAAATCATCTCTATTAAGCCACTCGCATTCTGGCACTCCCATGCTTTAGAGAACTAAAGAAGTGGGAGGCAGCGATGGATAGTCATCCGTTTCTTAGTCTAACCCAGAATAAGATGATCATGATCATCATGGTAGTAGCTAGCGCCTTCGTGGCTCTACTAGTCCTGTTGCTTTCTTTGTTGTGGCACCACCAGAAAACCACGCCATCCGTCAGCAGGGCTGAATCCAACATCGTCGCCAGAGGCAGCAGCTCCAGCAAGAGCGGATGGACCACATTCGATGACCATGGCGCCACACCTCCTTCTAACACCATCATAGAGGTTTCGACGGTGGCCCAAGTGCATCACCACAGTCAGTGATGGATGTAGAACAGGATTGGTGGAGGACCGATCTCTTCTTCTTCCTCTCTCTCTATTTTTTTCTTTTCTCCACCTCTTCTTCTCGCTCACCCTCCCCATATTTCCATTGCTGCACCAGCTATAGGGGGGCTGAAGCCCCCCCACAAGCCCCCCTGTAGATCTTCCCCTAACCATAGTGATGGTTCTTCCACCAACGTTGACAGGGATGCGAGCCCTTCTTCCACACCTTCTACCAGTACCATGGTTAGCGCCCAGGCAGAGTTTATCTGATTGGTCTAAGTACATATCCATGGTTGCTGTCTCTATTTTGCTATGACAATCTTAAAAGTGGTATTGATGCATGGGCCGACCCGTATCTTTTTTTTAAATATCAACATGGACAACTCAATATAAATGTATCATCTCTATTAAGCCACTCGCATTCTGGCACTCCAACGCTTTAGAGAACTGAAGGAGTGGGAGGCAACAATGAATAGCCATCCATTTCTTAGTCTAACCCAGAATGAGACGATAGTGATCATCTTGGTAGTAGCTGGCATCTTCGTGGCTCTACTAGTCCTATTGCTTGCTTTGTTGTGGCGCCGCTAGAAAACCACGCCATCCATCAGCAGCGCTCAATCGAACATCATCGCCAGAGGTAGCAGCTCCAACAAGAGTGGTTGGACAACTTCCGATGACCACGTTGCCACTCCTCCTTCTGACACTATCAACGAAATATGGTCGGCAGTCTACCTAGGGGTATGCCCAAGGTAGTAGATTATTAGTAGACAGGTGCGCAAGCTACAAACAAGATGGTGACGTAAGATAGACATGAGGTTTTATCTAGGTTCGGCCGCCATGAGGGCGTAATACCTATGTCCTGCGTCTGATTGTATTGCTGTATGTAAATGAGATGATTTTTGAGAGGGGTCCCCTGCCCGCCTTATATAGTCTGGGGGGCAGGGTTACAAATCTAGAAACTAATCCCAACCGGTTACAATTGCCATAGGTGGCCGGATAAGGATTCCTATTCTAACCGACCAGGATCTTGCTTGATCTCCAAGTCTGCCTTGATTCCTTGCGTGGGACTCCAAGCAGATCGGCTGAGCTGCGCGTCGTCTTCTGGTGGGATAGACCCCCTAGTCTGGGCCGGCCCAAACCTAGCCGTAAGGGTATAGGGGTTAATACCCCCATAGCTAGTCCCCGAGCACCATGTATTATGTTGCGACATGACGTTTGATCTTCTTCGGCTAATGTGGTCTGTCTTCATGTCATCTCCAACTGGTTGAAACATTGACCAAGCAAATGTGCCAGTATTCCGGTCAGCATATAGAGCAGTAGACCACGATTATAGCCAAAGATTCCGGTCAGCATATAGAGCAGTAGACCATGATTATAGCCGAAGATTCTGGTTGTCCGAAGAATGCATGGTGCTCTAAAGAAAAAAGAAAAAGATTTCTTTCCTGATCAAGTGTGCCCACTTGTATTTCTGAAAAGAAATGTAAGTGACCCCTATACTGGAGTAGTTATGGCCAACAGTCAGAGCGTAAGGGTCGATAAAATAAGCACATTCATCGCAAGGTGAAGTGTGCCCACTTAGTCCCCGAGCCTAGTAGTAGGTGACGTAGGCACATGGTGCCAGGGTCTAAAAAGAATTCCTAGTTAAGTTGAGAATCCAATCATCGTACAAGCGATACGAGCTGCACCGGCAGGTGCATCGTACCGATGTAGTCCCCGAGCTTGCTGGAAGGTGAGGTATCAACCTTGTAGCAAGGTCCAAGTGAGAAAAAATAAATGCCTCTCAATTGTATGTGAGTACAAATCACATGTAGCCGAGGAGAGCGGTCCTCGAGCAATGGTCGGAGAGTGGTCGGGGCAGTCCCCGAGTGCAGCATGGGAAAAACGATGAATCCCCAAGAATAACCGTAGTCAGGACAGTCCCCGAGCACAAGAGTGGTCGAGACAGTCCCGAGCATGAGAGTGGTCGGAACAGTCCCCGAGCACGATGGTGGTCGGGACAGTCCCCGAGCACAAGGATAGTCGTGACAGTCCACGAGCACGAGGGTGGTCAAAAAAGTAGATGGGTATAGCACATCATACTGCCTTTTTGTCTTGTCAAGCAAATAGTTGCGTGGCACCTATCAGTAGGTGCGTCAGCGTGGGCCCTCCCACACTGGCAACAAAGAGGCGCATTTATTGGCATAGATCTCGGGGCTGAGTAATACTGCAAATGTGAAAATAGGCATCTACGGCGCGTGCGCACGTCCCCCAAGAATCCCGGGCAAATGAAACGACATAACTCTTGGTTAAATATGGCATATGATAGGTCAGTTACTATTTACTGAACCCCATTGCCATTCGCAACCGCAGCTTTCGTCTTCCTCTCGCCAACCAACCCTAATAGATCCGAAATCACCACCAATCAACCCACTGCCGCTTCAACTGCCGCCCCTGCTAATCCCCCATTGCTGTTGAAGATCAGCACACTCCCCGTTCACCAGCAAGGCTAGAGTCAGAGGCGGAAAATGAAAGGAAATGGCAAAAAGTGATGCACAGAAGAAAACAGGGGTCATGGCGAAGGAATGGTGGAAATCGAAAAGCAACGAGCAGACCATTGAAGACCTCGTCACCATGTGGGTACTCCACAACAAGGAGCTCACAGGATGGCATGCGTCGGAGGACGAGAGGTACCCCGATCCACAACCAGGTGAGATCGTAGTGTTCGAGGATTTCTTTAAACGGGGATTTGGAGTTCCGATGCATCTGTTTCTTCAGCGACTCTGTCTTTACTACGAGATTGGGATTTGCAATCTGCATCCCAACTCGATCCTCCTTGTTGCCACTTTTATTCATTTGTGTGAAGCGTATGGTGGCTTCTAGCCCCATTTCAATTTTTTCCACCATCTTTTCTGTCTGCGGAAGAAAGGAAGCGGTGGTTCGAAGATAGCCAGAGGTGTATACCTCAACCTCCGTGACGGCATGAAGGCCCAGTACCTGCACTACCCATGGAACATATCGCTCGACGACTGGTACAAAAATGGTTCTACATCCGCGAAGAGCCAAACACGATCACGCTGTGCGACGTGGGCTATATTCCGAAGAAGAAAACGAGCTAGTCGAAGAAGCCCGAGCACCTGGGACAGATCCCAGAAATATTTGGAATGATCCCGTGGAAAAAACTGGATGGTCCGAGCATAGTCGGGAGTTTCATTAGCCGACAGGTCCAGCCCTGCCAGAGGAGGGTACATCCTGGCTATGAGTATCAAGGGAGTGCAGACCTGACAAGGATGAGGCAGAAGGCGCTTGATAAAATCGAAGTCAAAGCTAGAATTGGCAAGCTATTTAACTTAGCCGATCCAAATTATGCCAGATTGAGCGACATCGAGCATGCTTTCAAGCTTGCCCGACCTCCCCCAAAGGTAACTCATCTTGCCACGTACCCGTAGTCTTATATTGTGGTAGGGTAAGTAGAAACTTACTGTGTTCACTCCCTTTTGTTACCCAGGTTAAAGGTCAGGATAGAGCGACAGTGTTTGTGTCGCCACCCCCTGGAGTAGAGTGGCCACAAGGAGCTGATCCCACCACCTAGACCAGCATTGAGATCAAGGACGAGGACGTCGACTGGGCAGAGCTCGAAGCTGGAGAGGAGGCAGCGGCCAAAGCTGCTGGTAAGCGGCCAGCTACCCCCAAACAGTCAAAGAAGAGATCAGTAACCACCCTGCTCATCGGGGGAGCACTAAGTATCAATGAGCCCGAGGAGGACCCAGAGGAGAACCCAGCCAGCAAGCGTCGGCAGGCAATTTTTGCTTGGGCAGACGATTACGCAGAGGAGGGAGAAGATGCAGACACCTTTCAACTTGTCCCTTGAAAAAGGAGGAAGCAACTAGAGTCGCTGGAGCAAGGTGGGTCCTCCACGCCTGTGGGACCCACATCGCCGACGGCGATGAAGGATGTAGCCGGGTTGACCTCAGGAGTACCTAGGCAAGGAACACGACCAGCGATGGGAGCGACAACACAACCGTGTGTGCCCCCGACCACTGCAACGTGACGGACAAGTGGCAGAGGGGTCTAGCACCAAGGCCCAGCGATAGTGCTGGATGTAGAGGGAGACCAGGGGTCATCTGCATAGCACGTGGAGCAAGTACGACCGAAGAGACGTGCCTTCTCCACATCATTCCGTGCTTCCAACATGTAAGTATTTGTAACCTTGATATAAGTTAGCAATTTGCATTTAATATGATTGCTTTCTAAACTTATCTCGGATGTATTAGCTTGGCGTCCACAGAAAGTCCGGACCAGCTAGCCAGAAGTGGCATGGTGCCACCAATAAGTATAGACCAGACTACCCAGCAGCCGACCACCGAGGAAGCCATAGTAGAAGATCCGTCAGGACCACAGCAAGCGAGCAGTCAGACAACAGTCCCCGAGCAGGTGGTCGAGAGACCAGCCGAGCTGGGCATGAGTGCTCCAAGCGCTAAACCCGCTGAGGGCAACACCTTAGCGTCGAGGGTAATAGAGTAGACCGAGGAACAACGGCCGGAGGTGAGAGCATAGACCACATTTACCGATGCGGCAGCTCATGGGAAGGCTGTGGTGATCACAGATGCTGCGGACGCTGGGTCAGCACCAGAACCCAAAGAAGAGCCCGAAGAGGACGAGGTTGAGGAGGTCCTGGGCCATCCGCAAGACAAGCGACAACATGTTTTTGTGTCGCATTGGTGGAACGACCAATGGGTTATCCATGAGGAAATCCCGGAGGTCGAAGAAACCAAGAAAGTTGAACAGGCGGCGAAGCGGCTTGTTACGGAAGTGCAGGTAAGCTTCGCTTCACCCCCTGGTCTTGCGGTATAGTCATAGTTGTCTTACTTAGCTATCTGCACATAGGACTTAATGAAGACCGCAAGGTGCCGCAAGAAATGCTTTGACCAGATCGAGGGGATCATTGCAAACAACAAGGGGATGACGGCAGAGGTGGACCGCTTGTGCCAGTGACATGAAGCCTTCGATCATGAAAAGACGGTGCAAGATTCCCAGAACCAGAACCTGGTCATCCAGCTTAGTAAGAAAGAACGGGAAAGAACAAGTAAGTAGCCATTTTATCATACCGACTACTGACAAGTGCTGTTGCGTTGTTGGTAGTAACAGCTGTAGTGCAGGCTTAGAAGCTGAAGTGATCCGTCTCCGAGAGGAGAACAGTCGTGTGGTCGGGGAGTGTGATTGCCTAAACGAGAACAATAGAAAACTAGCGCAAGACCAGTCACAGCTCCGGGACCACACGACCAAGATGACAGAGGAGCTGAAAGGTAAGTTGTCCAACCGTCTTTGCTCATTTTTGTTGCCTACCGTAGTTTGGCGTCTTAACAGCATGTGCGGTTTGTAGTTATAAAAATCAATGCAAAGAAGCATCTGGAGGCCATGATGAAAGACCGTGACGGCTAGAAGGCATAATGCCAAGAGATCACCAAGGACCGTGACACCTAGAAAAGCCAGTGCCAGGAGGGTGGCAAAGGGCATTTTGCCGATCCTTAACCTCATCGATCCGGCGCTAGCAGAAGATGTGCCAAGGACGCCATAGCTGGGATTGATCGAGAGATACCAAAGGGCATGGGGATGGTTCCAGGAGTTCATGAAGGAGGCGAGAGAGTACACAGGCGCACATGTGCTAAGCATGGTATGTGCTCACTACCCCCTGATCAATCTCAAGCGCCTAGAGGCTGGATACCCGAAGGAGGTAGATCCAAACAAGGCTGAGGAGCTACGGATGACCCAGCTGGACTTGTTGGCGAAAATAATTGGCAATATTAACCTATGTGGAGGTGCGACACCACCCGTACAAGGAACGCCGCCAACAAGTCAGCTAGGAGTGCCATCATCTTCAAGCCAACCGGCAAAGCCTGTGGTCTCAACTAGCTAGGCATCGGCGGGGCCATCTTCTTCAGCTCGATCAATGCCAGAGTCCCCGAGACCCAAGCATGATGTCAGGCCCAGTGAGCAACAGGTGCCGCGTGCCCCGACTAGCCAATAGTGTAGGCTATAGCTGTAGAAGAAGATGTAGTTGGGTTATTGTAAACTTGGACCTTTTCAGGAAGCTTGTAATAACGTACTTGTATATCAACATAAGCTTGTTTGTTTTGTAGAAAACATGTTTAAGCTCGGATATCATGTTGATGTAACTAAGTTAGAACATGTTGGCGTTCTATTTAGTTGTACCAGTTTAGTCGACACGTCATCCTGAAAGGTTTGTATGGCCCTAATTTGTTATGCGGTCGGAGTGTGAGGTGCGTAGCTTGTGCACACGTAGAAACACACAAGTCAAACCAGAGAGCACCTGCCGATCACCCGTAGCATAGAGAGCGGATCCCATGCACGCGTTGGGGGGAACCGGAGACAGGGCCTGCTCCGAGAACCCGAGAAGGAATGGTGGTCGGTTTTAACTGGTAGAGTTAGAATAACAATAGACTTCGAAGTGACACATTAGAGTGGTCGGGGAAATCATAATAGCTTTATTGAAATAAATCAAAAGTACAAGAGGGGTACATATCTCAGTAGCTAAGCATAGAAACACCTAAGCTTGTCGATGTGCCAGGAATTGGGGACGTCTGTGCTATCTAGGTGAGCTAACCTGTAAGATGTAGGGCGTGTAACCTCCTTGATCATGAAGGGTCCTTCCCATGGGGTTGCGAGCTTGTGAACACCAGCCTAATTTGTCTTCCACTTCAGGACCAGGTCCCCGACCACGAAGAACTGCTCCTTGACGTTCTTGTTGTAGTACCTATGCAAAACAGCAAGGTATTTGGCTGTACGTACGCAAGAATCGAGTCGCTTCTCTTCTGCACTATTCACTTCTAGCTCCCGCACTTCATTGGCCTTGTCTTCATCAAAGTTCTCTACCCGTGTTGATCTAAAGGCTATATCTGCTGGGAGCACTGCCTCAGCGCCATAAACCATAAAGTATGGTGATACGCCGGTATTGCGACTGGGTTGGGTTCTGAGACCCCAGACCATGGCTGGTAACTCTTTGGGCCATCTTCTAGGAGCTTTGTCATTCTCTCTGTACATCCTCTTCTTAAGTGTGTCCAGGATCATACCATTTGCCCGCTCGACCTGTCCATTAGCTCTAGGGTGTGCCACCGAGACGTATTTTACTACTATGCTCCTTTCATCGCAGAAGTCCCAAAAAACATTCCCGGTGAACTGAGTACCCAGATCAGTAATGATGCTGTTGGGTATGCCGAAGCGGTGGATGACCTGGTCGAGGAACGCGATAGCCTTTTCTGAAGATGCCTTGACCAGGGGCATGTACTCTATCCACTTGGAGAATTTGTCGATCAGCACAAAGACGCATGTAAATTTTCCAGGGGCCAGTTTGAAAGGCCCGATCATATCCAGTCCCCAGCATGCGAAGGGCCAAGAGGTTGGTATAGTCTGAATCTCGTGTGCTGGTATGTGGACTCTCTTGGCAAAAAACTGACAACCTTCACAATGGCGGACTAGCTTCTCTGCATCGGCTACGGCTGACGGCCAATAGAACCCTGCTCAAAAAGCCTTGCCGACCAGCGTTCTTGAGGCCGCGTGGTTGTCGCAGGAGCCAGAGTGGATTTTGTCCAAGAGATGTTCACCATCCTCCTGGGTTATACACTTCATCAAGATTTCCTCCTTCGCGTTCTTGCGCCACAATTTGCCATCGACGAGCAGATACTGCTTACTGCGACGCATCAGGCGTTCGTTTTTTGTCCCATCAGTGTAACCGCTACCATCTATCAGGTACTTGATGAAAGGTACTCTCTAGTTGGGCTTCTTGGTGGTCGGAGGTGGTTTGGTGGTGTTTGACGTCGGAACCATAGCCACCAATGGCTGGTCTAGAGGCTTGTCGACCGTGGGATCTTCTTCTTTGATGGAGGGCGTGAGCAGGTCTTGAACAAATACGCCATGTGGGACTTTGGCTCGGGATGATCCTAACTTTGACAACGCATCTGCTGCTTGATTTTTGTCCTGGACCACATGTGTGTACTCGATGCCATAGAACTTGCCTTCTAGCTTTCTGATCGCCTTGCAGTATGCATCCATCTTTTCGCTGGTCGTATCCCAGTCCTTGTTGAGTTGGTTGATGACCAGAGTCAAGTCTCCGTAGACATAGAGATGCTTGACACCGAGCTCGACCGCAATGCGCAGACCGTGTAGGCATGCTTCATACTCGGCGGCGTTATTAGATGCCGGGAAATAAATCCTGAGGACGTATCGGAGCTGCTCCTTGGATGGTGATACGAAAAGGACTCCTGCTCCTGCGCTGTCGATGTTGAGAGAGCCGTCGAAGTACATCATCTAATACTCGGTGGGCCCCTAAGAGGCAGGTGTGCTTAAGTCTGTCCACTCGACGATGAAATCGACAAGTGCCTGAGACTTGATTGTAGTACGGCTTGCAAATTCCAAGGAGAAAGGGCATAGCTCCATTGTCCATTTGACGATGCGCCCATTTGCATCCTTGTTGCGAATGATGTCCCCTAGAGGGTACTCGGTCATGACCACCACATGATATCTGTCGAAGTAGTGTTTCAACTTTCAGGATGTAATTAGTATGGCGTAGATCAGTTTCTGAATCTGTGGGTACCTAGTCTTGGATTCGCTGAGCACCTCACTGATGAAATAAATTGGTCACTATACCTTGTAGACGTGGTTGGGCTCATCGCGCTCGACCACCATGGCAGTGGAGACCACTCGATTGGTTGCTGCAATGTAAAGCAGGACGGTTTCGTCTTCTCTGGGAGCAGTGAGGATTGGAGGTGATGTAAGGAATTGTTTCAGCTGTGTAAAGGCATCGTCTGCTTCCTTCGACCACTCAAACTTCTCATATGCTTTGAGTAGCTAGAAAAATGGTAGTCCTTTTTCGCCTAATCTAGATATGAAACGACTGAGGGTAGCCATGCATCCGGTAAGCTTCTGAACATCTTTCACCTTTTTGGGTGGCTTCATGTTCAAGACAGCTTTTACTTTCTCTGGGTTAGGGCGTATGCCATCATGACTGACGACGTTGCCGAGCAGTATACTAGATGGAACACCAAAGATGCACTTCTTTGGGTTTAATTTCCATTGGAATGTGTTAAAGGCTGCAAAGGTATGTTCTAAGTTGTCAACAAGGGTGTATGCTTCCTTGGTTTTAACAACTACATCATCAACATAAGCCTCGACAAGGTTGTCTTTTATCTCGTCTTTGAGGCAGGCCTGTATGGCGTGTTGGTAGGTAGCCCCAGCGTTCTTGAGCCCGAACAACATGGTCGTGTAGCAGTAGGCGCCAAAGGGCGTGATGAAGGATGTCTTGATCTGGTCGTCCTTTTTTAGAGTGATCTGGTGATAACCACAGTAGCAATCGAGAAAGGACAGCAGCTCGCAACCGGCAGTTGAATCTACGACCTCGTCTATGTGAGGTAAGCCAAAGGGGTCTTTAGGGTAGTGTTTGTTGAGATCAGTGTAATCAACGCACATTCTCCATTCCTCATTCTCTTTGCATACAAGAACCGGGTTGGCTAACCACTCTGGATGATACACTTCTTTGATAAATCCGGCTGCTAAAAGCCATGTAACTTCTACCCTAATAGCCTCCTTTTCGTCGCGAGCAAACCGTCGTAGCTTCTACTTGATGGGGTTGGCCTTGCCAATGACATTTAAGGAGTGCTCGATCAAGTTCCGAGGTACACTGGGCATGTCAGTGGGTTTCCATGCAAACACACTCACGTTGATCCTCAAGAACCTAACGAGCGCGTCTTCCTATTTAGGATCTAGGTTGGCCCCGATAAGGGCCATTTTGCTAGGATCACCATCGACTAGCTAGATCTCTTTGTGCTCCTTGGACTTGATGTTCTTGCGTGGGGCCTCAAGCTCTGGGATCTCCAGGTGGTTGGCTGGGGTCTGCTTGGCGTCGAGCATGGTCTTGGCCATGCGAATAGAGAGGTCGTGAGCCTCTGCTATTTTGAAGCTGTCATCCTCGCAGGTGTAAGCTGCGTATACATTGCCCCTGAGAGTTAGAACCCCCTTCTCAGTAGGCATCTTGAGCACCAAATACCTGTAGTGAGGTATGGCCATGAACTTGGTGAGTGCTGGTCAGCCAAGGATAGCAAGGTAGGTGCCTTCGAAGTCGGCGACCATGAAGTTGACGTAGTTGGTGCGGAAGTGGTTTGGGGTACCAAATTGCATGGGTAGCGTGATCTGCCCGAGAGGCATGGAGCTCTATCTGGGGAGAACACCCCAGAACTATGCCTCATATGGCTTGAGATCAGCCTGGGTTATCTTCAAGGCTGGCAAATTGTTCTTGAACAGTATATCGATGGAAGTGCCACCGTCAATCAGCACTCTATCGAACTGAACCTTGTTGATACAAGGATCGAGAACCAGAGGAAAATGCCCTGGCTCAAGTATTATAGCCCATTGGTCCTTTCTGCTAAAGGAGATCTCACGGTGAGACTAAGGAGGGAGCCACGGATCGGTGATGAGGTTGTCGGCATTGGCCATGTTCAAGCAAGCGCGGGCGAGCAGCTTGCGCTCTCATTTAGTCTTGATGGACACTTTGCCCCCCATGATGGCGTGGACGCGATCGGTTGGCTTGACGTACTTGTGATGGGGATCTACGTCTTCATCATCATTGTCCTCGGTACGCTGCTCCCCTACGTCGTTAGGCTTGTAGGATTTATCCGGAGCCTATTGGCGCGTGTAGATGGATTTGAGAACACGGCAATTCTCCATGGTCTGGTTTGACTTGGGATGGAGCTGGCAGGGTCCTTTCAATGCTTTGGCATAGTCTTCTTCGTAGTTGTGACGTCCGTGATCTTTTTTAATGATGTTGACTTCGCCGTCATCTTCCCGAGCACGCTTGCCCCTATAATCGTCATGGTGATTACGCCGCTGATTACGCTGGTCTTGGTGGTCGCGAAAATTGTTGCGCTGGTTGCGGCGATCAAAATTGTCATTCCAACCACGGTTGCCGCGGTGGTCGTCGTGGTGTGGAGGGTGGTCGGAGCGTGGGACCCTTGCTGCTTCTTTGATGATTATCTTTTTAGCATCATCGGTGTCTGCATATTTTTTAGCAGTAGCTAGGAGCGTTGTGACCGATTCAGGTCTTTTGTGGAGGAGCTTGTCCCTTAGGGCGTCGTAGAAGCGGAGACCAGTGATAAAAGCTTCGATTGCCTCGTTGTCAGAGATTGATGGGACCTTGATGCGCATCTCCGAGAAGCGTCGGACGTACTCGCGCAGTGGCTCATCTTTGCGATCTCGAATCCGCTGTAGATCATATTTGTTGCCGGGTTGTTCGCAAGTAGCAATGAAATTGTCGATGAATGCTTGCTTGAGCTCTTGCCAAGAATCAAAGTAGTTTGCCAGCAAGCTAACCAGCCATTGGTGGCCTACATGGCCGACGGCGACTAGGAAGTAATTAGACATGACGTGCTCGTTAGCCATGGCTGATCTGCACACGGTTTTGTAGAGCATGACCCATAACTTGGGGTTCTCCTTGCCGTCGTACTTCTAGAGTTTTTCGAGCTTGAAGTTTTTTGGCCACATGACTTGGTGAAGGTGAGGAGTAAACTGCTTCAAACCCAGAGGGCCGTGGGTAGTATCATATTCCATACGGCGATAGCTTTCGTGGGATGCACGATCGTTGGCTTTTTGGTTAATGCGATCACGCAGATCGCGTTCTCCAAGGGAATGGCACAGATCGTTATTGCCATCACGGCGATCCCGATTGCCACCCTGGTTGACCCTGCGACCGCGGTTATCACGGCGATTGTCGCAGTTGTCTCGTCGATTATCGTCCCGATTGTTACAGCGGTTGTCGTGCCGACCACCATCATGACCACCGTTTCTGCCTTGATGGTTGTCTGATGGGTCGTTGTTGTGCGAGCCACATTGGTTGGGTGGCTGTGGGCGACTTGAGTACTGACGACTGTGGCTTGATTCGGCTGAGACAGACAGAGCTCGGACTTGGTTTGCAATCTCTATAGTATGGGCTATAGCAGCCATCAGGTAGGCTTGTACATCATCACAAATTGCCTGGATTTCTGAGGTATTGGGTAGTCGTTGCATTGTCGCCATAGCAACAGCTATGTTGGTGCTTGGAGTCCTAAAGACCTGCTTTTCCCCTACCCTATCAAAGGCATTGTTGAGATCGCGTGGCTGGAGCCTTATGTGTCATGCCTCTTCTTCTACCTCGGCTTTGGCTTGTCTACGATTAAACCGGTCAATATTGCATGCTTCATGTGCTAGCCTTTTTTGTTCTGTTTCGCCAACTGCCGGGGGTTTGTCATTACTGACGACATTGATCAAGCCTCCTTGCCTTGGTGGGAAGGATGGGAATCATGGGAACCCCGGGGAGTGATCTGGGATATCCAGATCGTATTCAACTTCTTCATTGTCACGATGCCAAAGCTAAGTGTGGACGGAGCCATTAGATGCGATGCTGAACGGGGAGCTTGAGCCGCCCTCTTAAACTGTGTGGACCGATCCTTCTTGATACTCCTCAACCCGAACCATGTTGATGAAGTTGCGTGGCTTTGGCCGAGGTTGATGTAAAAAACACAGATCTGAGCAGCGTTGTATATCGTACGCGTAGTTGGAAGCAGTGTTTCGTAGACCATAGGGCTAAGCCTGGTAATTCTCCATCAAGGCTTCGCACTCGGAGAGCCAAAGACCCATTGCGGGGGCTGGTTGGCGACGAACGGAGCGCCCTTCAGCAGTTGATGTGACCACGAGATCTGTACCGAGTCGTGCAGGACGACTGGCCTGAGCTGGTCGGGTAGATCTATTGTGGGTAGTGGTTACCTGCTCGGTAGGTTGATTTTGAATCGAATCTACTAGAGCTAGGGTTTCAGCAAGCTTGGTGCCGACCTGATCAATGGAGTCGAGCAGGTCGGTGTTGTCGATCTGCCTCCCTTTGTAGCGAGGAAGCGAATGATGGGTTGTCGGCATGGCTGAAGATGATGCTGGTCTGGCCGGAGCCAGATCCAACGTGGTTAGAGCCGTAGCCGATGCTGGTGAAGCAGTGGTCGACACAGATTGGATCTGCTCCTCCTCCGTGGTCATGGCGATGAAGTTGTCAGAGCCAGTGGTCCAGGTGATCTGGTCGATGGTGAACGTGAGGCTGTTCGGCGTAGCCATGGAGCCAGGGATGATGACCATCTTGTTCGTCTGGGGAGCAGTACACACACCCCCTACCCGACGCATCACTATCGATGAAATATGGTCGGCAGTCTACCCAGGGGTATGCCCAAGGTAGTAGATTATCAGCAGACATGTGCGTAAGCTACAAACAAGATGGTGATGCAAGATAGACACGAGGTTTTATCCAGGTTCGGCCGCCGTGAGGGCGTAATACCTACGTCCTACATCTGATTGTATTGTTGTATGTAAATGAGATGATTTTTGAGAGGGGTCCCTTGCCCGCCTTATATAGTCTAGGGGGGCAGGGTTACAAATCTAGAAACTAATCCCAACCGACCAGGATCTTGTTTGATCTCCAAGTTTGCCTTGATTCCTTGCGTGGGACTCCAAGCAGATCGGCTAAGTCACGCGTCTTCTGGTGGGATAGACCCCGTGGTCCGGGCTGGCCCAAACCTAGTCGTAAGGGTATAGGGGTTAATACCCCCACAGACACCATCATAGAGGTTCCGGCGGTGGCTCAAGTGCATCACCACAGTCAGCGGCGGATGCAGAACAGGATTAGAGGACCGATCTCTTCTTCTTCCTCTCTCTCTCTATTTTTTTCTTTTCTCCACGTCTTCTTCTCGCTCACCCTCCCCATATTTCCATTGATGCACCAGCTGTAGGGGGGCTGAAGCCCCCCCAAGCCCCTTGTAGATCCGCCCCTGAACGTAGTGATGGTGCTTCCACCAATGTTGACAGGGACGCGAGCCCTTCTTCCACACCTTCTACTAGTACCATGGTCAGCGCCCGCGCAGAGTCTCTATTTTGGTGTGACAATCTTAAAAGGGATACTGATGCATGGGCCGGCCCATATCTTTTTTTAAATATCAACGTGTACAACTCATTATAAATAAATCATCTCTATTAAGCCACTCGCATTCAGGCACTCTCACGCTTTAGAGAACTAAAGGAGCGGGAGGCAACAATGGATAGCCATCCGTTTCTTAGTCTAACCTAGAATGAGACGATCATGATCATCGTGGTAGTAGCTGGCGCCTTCATGGCTCTACTAGTTCTATTGCTTGCTTTGTTGTGGCGCCACTAGAAAACTGCACCATCCGTCAGCAGCGCTCAATCCAACATTGTCGCCAGAGGCAGCAGCTCCAGCAAGAGCGGATGGACCACATCCGATGACCATGTTGCCACTCCTCCTTCTGACACCAACATAGAGGTTCCGGCGGTGGCCCATGTGCATCACCGCAGTCAGTGGCGGATGTAGAACAGGATTGAAGGAGGACCGATCTCTTCTTCTTCCTCTCTCTTTTTTTTGTTTCTCCACCTCTTCTTCTCGCTCACCCTCCCCATATTTCCATTGATGCACTAGCTATAGGGGGGCTAAAGCCCCCCCCCCACCCAAGCCCCCTGTACATCCACCCCTGACCACAGCGATGGTGCTTCCACTATCGTTGATAGGGACACGAGCCCTTCTTCCACACCTTCTACAAGTACCATGGTCAGCGGCCGCACAGAGTTTATCTGATTGGTCTAAGTACATATCCATGGTTGTTGTCTCTATTTTGCTGTGACAATCTTAAAAGGGGTACAGATGCATGGGCTGGCCCGTATCTTTTTTTTTAAAATATCAACGTGTACAACTAATTATAAATAAATCATCTCTATTAAGCCACTCGCATTTAGGCACTCCCACGCTTTAGAGAACTGAAGGAGCGGGAGGCAACGATGGATAGCCATCTATTTTTTAGTCTAACCCAGAAAGAGAGGATCGTGATCATCGTGGTAGTAGCTGGCGCCTTCATGGCTCTACTAGTCCTGTTGCTTGCTTTGTTGTGGCGCTGCTAAAAAACCGCGCCATCCATCAGTAGCGCTCAATCCAACATCATCGCTAGAGGCAGCAGCTCTAGCAAGAGTGGATGGACCACATCCGATGACCATGTCACCACTCCTCCTTCTGACAAGGTTCTGGCGGTGGCCCAAGTGCATCACCGCAGTCAGCGGCGGATGTAGAATAGGATTGAAGGAGGACCAATCTCTTCTTCATCCTCTCACTCTATTTTTTTCTTTTCTCCACCTCTTCTTCTCGCTCACCCTCCCCATATTTCCATTGATGCCCAGCTGTAGGGGGGCTAAAGCCCCCCCCCCACCCAAGCCCCCCTGTACATCCGCCCCTGACCGCAGTGATGGTGCTTCCACTATCGTTGACAGGGACGCGAGCCCTTCTTCCACACCTTCTACCAGTAGCATGGTCAGCGTCCGCGCAGAGTTTATCTAATTGGTCTAAGTACATATCCGTGGTTGTTGTCTCTATTTTGCTGTGACAATCTTAAAAGTGGTACTGATGCATGGGCCAGCCCGTATCCTTTTTTTTTAAATATGAACGTGTACAACTAATTCTAAATAAATCATCTCTATTAAGCCACTCGCATTCTGGCACTCCCACACTTTAGAGAACTGAAGGACCAAGAGGCAATGATGGATAGCCATCCGTTTCTTAGTCTAACCCAGAATGAGAGGATCATGATCATCGTGGTAGTAGTTGGCGCCTTCGTGGCTCTACTAGTCCTGTTGCTTGCTTTGTTGTGGGGCCGCCAAAAAACCGTGCCATCCGTTAGTAGTGCTCAATCCAACATCGTTGCTAGAGGCAGCAGCTCCAGTAAGAGCGGATGGACCACATCCGATGACCACGTTGCCACTCCTTCTGACGAGGTTCTGGCGGAGGCCCAAGTGCATCACCGCAGGCAGCCGTGGATGTAGAATAGGATTGAAGGAGGACCGATCTCTTCTTCTTCCTCTCTCTCTATTTTTTTATTTTCTCCACCTCTTCTTCTCGCTCACCCTCCCCATATTTCCATTGATGCACTAGCTGTAGGGGGGCTGAAGACCCCCCAAGCCCCCCTAGAGATCCACCCCTGACCGTAGTGATGGTGCTTCCACCAGCATTGACAGGGACGTGAGCCCTTCTTCCACACCTTCTACCGGTATCATGGTCAGCGCCCGCGCAGAGTATATCTGATTGGTCTAAGTACATATCCGTGGTTGCTGTCTCTATTTTGGTGTGACAATCTTAAAAGGGATACTGATGCATGGGCCGGCCCATATCTTTTTTTTTAAATATCAACGTGTACAACTCATTATAAATAAATCATCTCAATTAAGCCACTCGCATTCAGGCACTCTCACGCTTTAGAGAACTGAAGGAGCGGGAGGCAATGATGGATAGCCATCCATTTCTTAGTCTAACCCGGAATGAGATGATCATGATCATCATGGTAGTAGCTGGCGCCTTCATGGATCTACTAGTCCTGTTCCTTGCTTTGTTGTGGCGCCGCCAAAAAACCACGCCATCCATCAGCAGCGCTCAATCCAACATCGTCGGCAGAGGCAGCAGCTCCAGCAAGAGCGGATGGACAACATCCGATGACCATGTAGCCACTCCTCCTTCTGACACCATCATAGAGGTTCCAGCGGTGGCCCAAGTGCATCACCACAGTCAGCGGCGGATGTAGAACAGGATTGAAGGATGACTGATCTCTTCTTCCTCTCTCTCTATTTTTTTTCTCCACCTCTTCTTCTCGCTCACCCTCCCCATATTTCCATTGATGCACTAGCTATAGGGGGCTAAAGCTGCCCCCCACCCAACCTAATGGAGACGGGGATCCCGATCTTCCGTCAGGTGATGGTAACTATCGTTGTGGCGGAGAATGACACACCGATCCGGCTTCAGATCGAAAGATCAAACCCTGCAATCTTAGCACCATAGCTCCTCTGGTTATCAACCGAGTCACAGACCAGGTTGACCTCGCCAAGAAGGCTAATCCCTGCCTGCGCAACGAAGAACACAAGCAAGAACAAGAAAGATCGCAACCAAATTGCAGATGTATGATTAATCTCACGAGTTGGGGTCTCACAAACCGAAGAACGGCGAAACTGTTTCTTGACAGAATAATCTAAGCAAAACCCAAAACCTAATGTAGATGGTGGCTACTGATTATATAGCCTAAGGGACGTCTAAGGATCCCTCTTCACGTCCTAAAGGTGTCCCAACACGTTACAAGGCCCAAAGGCCCAAAAGACGACGACGCAGCGCCGTGACAGATTATGGACATCAACTTGTTTCGACGATTCCCATTGATTCTGATGGAATTTTGATGTGGGACCACTTCCATTGGTTTCCTTATGAAATTATCTTTCCATCCATATGTGGATCATCAAAAACGGAGATTGTATGCGACCTAGACGTCCGTTTTATTGCAGACTGGTCCTGACAACCGAGGCAGACTCGAACTCGGATTGGACTGGGCCTCTGGCTTGGCTTGGATGTCCTTGCTGGCCTCCTAAGGTGGTGGCCAAGGAGGAGGACGTCCAAGGACATCTCTTAGGTGTTCTCCATCTTCTTGGGGCGTGCTCCAACTTGGGCCTGTGTCCCAAGGATATCTAACAAGCCCATGACAACAGTGTAGCTCACGCCAAAAATAGCGACAGAATATATTGGTGATTTGGAGGCCTTGCCGACGTGATATTGAGATGGGACCAGATCTATTTGAAAGCTTATCAAACAAGCTTTCCATCAAGTGCTCATTGACCTCGATCGCTGTAACGTCCCGCCTCTACAAGGCCGGGCCCGCTTACATCTGGTAGCTTTCTAGGACATAGACTGCCCTCACAGACCAACACAGGTCTTTTCTGCGCACTTTGTCCTCACTCGTGCGCACCCGGGAAGAACTTCCCGGTCGGTCACCCATCGCTCCAGGCCAAGCACGCTTAACTTTGGAGTTCTTAAGATATAGGCTTCCGGAAAAGAAGTTGCAACTTATTGGTATGAGTATCCTATTAATCCTGTTAAGCCCTAGGCCAGGATGTTACATCCTCACCCCCTTAAGAGATCGACGTCCTCGTCGATCAATCCCAAGCCAGGAGCGTCCTCTCTTGGCCACGTCTATGTGTCCAGAGCCAGCGCATGTGCCATGCTGTGTGACCACGCCGGATCCACACTAGCCATGCGCACCATGCCTGCGCAACTGCGACACACGCGCCCGTGAAACCGCGAGAGTCAGCTCTGATACCATTCTGTAACGTCCCGCCTCTACAAGGACGGGCCCGCTTACATCTGGTAGCTTTTCTAGGACATAGACTGCCCTCACAGACCAACACAGGTCTTTTCTGCGCACTTTGTCCTCACTCGTGCGCACCCGGGAAGAACTTCCCGGTCGGTCACCCATCGCTCCAGGCCAAGCACGCTTAACTTTGGAGTTCTTAAGATATAGGCTTCCGGAAAAGAAGTTGCAACTTACTAGTATGAGTATCCTATTAATCCTGTTAAGCCCTGGGCCAAGATGTTACAATCGCACTCCGGATGGATGAGTTATGGCCTTCCCAATGAGGCACTATCGGGCTGCCGACGAACCAAAAGTTCAACTTTGATGAACTTCTATTACGAAACACATTTGAACCTACAATCAAATAGTGACATGTACATGTGGAACCAAGTGAATTATAACCAAAGCCACTATGCAAATGTAGGAACGAGCGCACCTTATAATCATTGTTCGTATTCGAAGGTGCCATGTCCTCATCATCCTCCCCTTCTTGACAACAAACCGTCCTCAGTTTGGGATTAGCTGGTGGACAAGTTGTCGGTAGTAGCCAACATTGCTCCCCTTCTTGAAATTTAACCTGTTGCCTCATTACAAAACTTGGGGATTTCGACATGACAACATTATCGCTATTGGTGCCCTCTAGTTGATCATATTTTTGCACAATATAAGGAGATTTCAGATTTGAACAAATATAGACACGATGCACCATATACTCTCCTTTACAATTATATTTTCCAATAAAATGATATGTATGTCTAGAGAACCATGGCAAATCAGCATATGCATAAAGTTTCTCCTCTAAAGAACTAAGATTACACAGAACATCAAATTCAATGTAACCCAAAGTATTTAAAGAAGACAATAATTTCAGCTCATCAACTTCACTAGCATTATGAATAACAAGTCTATTTTCAGCACAAGTGCTCATTTTCAGCACACATATAGCGTGATCATTCTTCAATGATTGCATGGGTATAACATAAATATCATCATGCAAGTCATCTTCGTCACAAGAAACATCAAGCAAATCATCTTGTGACAAAGGTAAATCAAGCGAATGCTCCACTAAAATTTGCTCTATCATAGCATGATTGGTGGAAAAATTCAGCACATCAAGAGAACTCTCACCTTCTATGAGTTTAGCATCATGGGCATTACCTTTGCTCTCATGTTCAGTAGGGGTAATAGTTGATGGTTCCGAATTTTCACATAAGGCTGTGAGCTTCTCATTTTCTGTCATGTCATCCTTGCTCTTTTCTACATTGTCCTATAAAAGGTTAGGCATAGCAGGAGGAATAACAACAGACTCTTCCTCTACATGGTGCACCTCATCATATGAAGTCAAAACAGGAGGTGGATTAACAAAGGTTTCTCGCATAAGAAGTTTCATATCATTCCAAGTTTGAGGCTTATCAGAAGGATCTAAAGACTCCCACCAAGATAAAGCAGAATGTCGCAAAACACTAGCTGCATTTTTTACCTTCCTCCTTGGACACATAAAGCGAGTAGCAAATATGTTGTCGATGGCAATTTCCCACTCCATGTACTCATCAGCACCTATACCATCATAAGTCGATGGATACGAACAACCTATCATTGTTAGAAGACAGCAAAAGACAATACAAAAATATTATCCCTATCAAATGACTACGTGGTTGCAGTGGTGTCACTTTTGACATCAAGTGGAAGCATCTTACCAAGCTCTTACAAAGTTCTTATCAATGCAAGCAGTGGGCGGTACAACCAGCGGCTGGTTTGTGATACCTATGAGGTAGTGGTACCGAGATTGTAAGGACCTTTTTTCTGTACTGATCTGAAGTATATATGTGGAGCTTGGGAGGCACAAAAAAAACAAATATATATATGTGGCACACAAGTCAGTGACAGACAGCAATATTGAATAAATGTCCAGAGCACTTGTCCTAGTTGCTGGCCTATACGTGTTCCTATCACCAGTTGTGATAAACAAAAGAGGAAACAAGGATAAAAGGAAACAAGTATTAAAGGTAGCAACGGATATGAACAAGGCAAAAGGTACCACAAACAATAGAGCTATTGAGTGTTCCTTATGTGCTCCTTTTCGATATCTTCTATTCTCTTTTACTATTTTTTCTTTTATTTTTTTTTGTCCAATCTTTTTTTTCTTGCTTTTGCTCTTTTGATATTTTTTCTCAGCAAGGAGCACACAAGAATAAACCACAAAAAAATTTGAACTCAATTAAATAAAAGATGTGGCCTATAGAAAATTAGGACCGTGCTCTAAAAAGCATACCAAAACTTGTGGGCCCAGAAACTTAATTTTCCTAATCGAATTTTGCAAATCTAATTTTTGCGAACCCAGCAACGCTGGGATGAAATAGATCTAAAATTTTCTGGCGTTCTCCATAGATATAAAATTTTCCCCGTTTCGAGTTCGGATGCAAAAGTTATAACTGTTTTAAGGAAGCTACTCGAATAAGGGTTTTAGTGGACACAAGATGCAAACCGATGGTGATACGGAATAGCGGCGGGTGGAGGGATCAACACAAACTAGAAAAGAACACAATCTAAACCAGCAACAAGACTTTGACCTAGGACACAAACTCAACAAAGCAGACTCTAAAACTGAAATATGCAAAGGCTATGGCGCGGAAGGTTCTAGGACAGGAAAAACAAGTATGGCACTGGACTATAGGACGAATGCGAAACTCTCAAACCAGGGAATAAAAGTGAACCTGACGGTATACCTTAGCTCTGAGTACCACTTAATGGAGACGGGGATCCCGATCTTCCGTCAGGTGATGGTAACTATCATTGTGGCGGAGAATGACACACCGATCCGGCTTCAGATCGAAAGATCGAACCCTGCAATCTTAGCACCATAGCTCCTCTGGTTATCAACTGAGTCACGAACTAGGTTGACCTCGCCAAGAAGGCTAATCCCTGCCTACGCAACGAAGAACACAAGCAAGAACAAGAAAGATCGCAACCAAATTGCAGATGTATGATTAATCTCACGAGTTGGGGTCTCACAAACCGAAGAACGGTGAAACTGTTTCTTGACAGAATAATCTAAGCAAAACCCAAAACTTAATGTAGATGGTGGCTACTGATTATATAGCCTAAGGGACGTCTAAGGATCCCTCTTCACGTCCTAAAGGTGTCCCAACACGTTACAAGGCCCAACGGCCCAAAAGACGACGACGCAGCGCCATGACAGATTCTGGACGTCAACTTGTTTCGATGATTCCCATTGATTCTGATGGAATTTTGATGTGCGACCACTTCCATTGGTTTCCTTATGAAATTATCTTTCCATCCATATGTAGATCATCAAAACGGAGTTCGTATGTGACCTGGACGTCCGTTTTATTGCAGACTGGTCCTGACAACCGAGGCAGACTCGAACTCGGATTGGACTGGGCCTCTGGCTTGGCTTGGACGTCCTTGCTGGCCTCCTAAGGTGGTGGCCAAGGAGGAGGACGTCCAAGAACATCTCTTAGGTGTTCTCCGTCTTCTTGGGGCGTGCTCCAACTTGGGCCTGTGTCCCAAGGATGTCTAACAAGCCCATGACGACAGTGTAGCCCCCGCCAGAAATAGCGACAGAATATATTGGTGATTTGGATCTAAGCAAAACCCAAACCCTAAAGTAGGTGGTGGCTACTGATTATATAGCCTAAGGGACGTCCAAGGATCCCTCTTCACGTCCTAAAGGTGTCCCAACACGTTACAAGGCCCAACGACCCAAAAGAAGGTGTCGTAGCACCCTGACAGATTCTGGATGCTGACTTGTTTCAACGATTCCTGTTGATTCCGAAGAGATTTTGATGTGAAACCACTTGGATTGGCTTCGTTATCAAATTATCTTTCCATCCATATGTGGATCATCGAAAATAGAGTTCGGATGCGTCCTGGGCGTCCGTTTTATTGCAGACTGGTCCTGATGGCCGAGGCAGACTCGAACTCGGATTGGACTGGGCCTCTGGCTTGGCTTGGACGTCCTTGCTGGCCTCCTAAGGTGGTGGCCACGGAGGAGGACGTCCAAGGGCTTTCTTGGTGGGTTCTCCAAGTCCTTGGGGTGTGCTCCCACTTGGGCCAGGGTCCCAAGGATGAATAACAAGCCCATAACGACAGTGTAGCTCCCAGCAGAAACAGCGACAGAATATATTGGCGATTTGGAGGCCTTGCCGATGTGATATTGAGATGGAACCAGATCTATTTGAAAGCTTATCAAACAAGCTTTCCATCAAGTGCTCATTGACCTCGATCGCACTCCGGATGGATGAGTTATGGCCTTCCCAATGAGGCACTGTCGGGCTGCCGACGAACCAAAAGTTCAACTTTGATGAACTTCCATTATGAAACACATTTGAACCTAAAATCAAATAGTGACATGTACATGTAGAACCAAGTGAATTATAACCAAAGCCACTATACAAATGTAGGAATGAGCGCACCTTATAATCATTGTTCGTATTCGAAGGTGCCATGTCCTCATCACAACCCCCCTGTACATCTGCCCCTGACCGTAGTGATGGTGTTTCCACCAGCGTTGATAGGGATGCGAACCATTCTTCCACACCTTCTACCAGTACAATGGTTAGCGCCCGCGCAGAGTTTATCTGATTGGTCTAAGTGCATATCCGTGGTTGCTGTCTCTATTTTGCTGTGACAATCTTAAAAGGGGTACTGATGCATGGGCCAGCCCGTATCTTTTTTTTAAATATCAAAGTGTACAACTAATTATAAATAAATCATCTCTATTAAGCCACTCGCATTCAGGCACTTCCACGCTTTAGAGAAGTGAAGGAGTGGGAGGCAACGATGGATAGCCATCCGTTTCTTAGTCTAACCTAGAATGAGAGGATCGTGATAATCGTGGTAGTAGCTGGCGCCTTCATGGCTCTACTAGTCCTGTTGCTTGCTTTGTTGTGGCACCGCCAAAAAACCGCGCCATCCGTCAGTAGCGCTCAATCCAACATCGTCGCCAGAGGCAGCAGCTCCAGCAAGAGCGGATGGACCACATCCGATGACCACGTCGACACTCCTCCTTCTAATGAGGTTCTGGCGGTGGCCCAAGTGCATCACCACAGTCAGCGGCGGATGTACAATAGGATTGAAGGAGGACTGATCTCTTCTTCTTCCTCTCTCTCTATTTTTTCTTTTCTCCACCTCTTCTTCTCGTTCACCCTCCCCATATTTCCATTGATGCCCAGCTGCAGGGGGGCTGCTGCCCCCCCAAGCCCCCCTATAGATCCACCCCTGACCTCAGTGATGGTGCTTCCACCAGCGTTGACAGGGACGCGAGCCCTACTTCCACACCTTCTACTAGTACCATGGTCAGCGCCCGCGCAGAGTTTATCTGATTGGTCTAAGTACATATCCGTGGTTGCTGTCTCTATTTTACTGTGACAATCTTAAAAGGGGTACTGATGCATGGGTCGTCCTGTATCTTTTTTTTAAATATCAACATGTACAACTCAATATAAATAAATCATCTCTATTAAGCCACTCGCATTCAGGCACTCCCACGCTTTAGAGAACTGAAGGAGCGGGAGGCAACGATGGATAGCCATCCGTTTCTTAGTATAACCCAGAATGAGATGATCATGATACTCATGGTAGTAGATGGCGCCGTCGTGGCTCTACTAGTCCGGTTGCTTGCTTTGTTGTGGCGCCGCCAAAAAACCACGCCATCCGTCAGCAGTGCTTAATCCAACATCGTCACCAGAGCAGCAGCTCCAGCAAGAGCGGATGGACCACATCTGATGACCACGTCGCCACTCCTCCTTCTGACGAGGTTCCGGCGGTGGCCCAAGTGCATCAACGCAGGCAGCGGCGGATGTAGAATAGGATTGAAGGAGGACCGATCTCTTCTTCCTCTCTCTCTATTTTTTTCTTTTCTCCACCTCTTCTTCTCACTCAACCTCCCCATATTTCCATTGATGCACCAGCTGTAGGGGGGCTAAAGACACCCCCAAGCCCCCCTATAGATCCACCCCGGACCGCAGTGATGGTGCTTCCGCCAGCATTGACAGGGACGCGAGCCCTTCTTCCACACCTTCTACTAGCACCATGGTCAGCGCCCGCGCAGAGTTTATCTGATTGGTCTAAGTACATATCCGTGGTTGCTGTCTCTATTTTGTTGTGACAATCTTAAAAGGGATACTAATGCATGGGCCAGCCCGTATCTTTTTTTTAAGTATCAACGTGTACAACTCAGTATAAATAAATCATCTATATTAAGCTACTCGCATTCAGGCACTCCCACGCTTTAGAGAACTGAAGGAGCGGGAGGCAACGATGGATAGCCATCCGTTTCTTAATCTAGCCCAGAATGAGACGATCATGATCATCGTGGTAGTAGCTGGTGCCTTCATGGCTCTACTAGTCCTGTTGCTTGCTTTGTTGTGGCGCCGCCAGAAAACCGCGCCATCCGTCAGCAGCGCTCAATCCAACATCGTCGCCAGAGGCAGCAGCTCCAGCAAGAGCGGATGGACCACATCCGATGACCACATCGCCACTCCTCCTTCTGACACCATCATAGAGGTTCCGGCGGTGGCCCAAGTGCATCACCACAGTCAGCGGCGGATGTAGAACAGGATTGAAGGATGATCTCTTCTTCTTCCTCTCTCTCTATTTTTTTTGTTTTCTCCACCTCTTCTTCTCGCTCACCCTCCCATTATTTCCATTGATGCGCTAGCTATAGGGGGGCTAAAGCCCCCCACCCAAGCCCCCCTGTACATCCGCCCCTGACCGCAGGGATGGTGCTTCCACCAGCGTTGACAGGGACGCGAGCCCTTCTTCCACACCTTCTACCAGTACCATGGTCAGCACCCGCGCAGAGTTTATCTGATTGGTCTAAGTACATATCCGTGGTTGCTGTCTCTATTTTGCTGTGACAATCTTAAAAGGGGTACTGATGCATGGGCCAGCCCGTATCTTTTTTTTAAATATCAACGTGTACAACTCAGTATAAATAAATCATCTCTATTAAGCCACTCGCATTCAGGCACTCCCACGCTTTAGAGAACTGAAGGAGCGGGAGGCAACGATGGATAGCCATCCGTTTCTTAGTCTAACCCAGATTGAGACGATCATGATCATCGTGGTAGTAGCTGGCGCCTTCATGGCTCTACTAGTCCTGTTGCTTGCTTTGTTGTGGCGCCGCCAGAAAACCGCGCCATCCATCAGCAGCGCTCAATCCAACATCATCGCCAGAGGCAGCAGCTCTAGCAAGAGCAGATGGACCACATCCGATGACCACATCGCCACTCCTTCTGACACCATCATAGAGGTTCCGGTGGTGGCCCAAGTGCATCACCACAGTCAGCGGCGGATGTAGAACAGGATTGAAGGAGGACTGATCTCTTCTTCTTGCTCTCTCTCTCTCTATTTTTTTCTTTTCTCCACCTTTTCTTCTCGCTCACCCTCCCAATATTTCCATTGATGCACTAGCTATAGGGGGGCTAAAGCCCCCCCCCCACCCAAGCCCCCCTGTACATCCACCCCTGACCACAGTGATGGTGCTTCCACTAGCGTTGATAGGGACACGAGCCCTTCTTCCACACCTTCCACCAGTACCATGGTCAGCACCCGCGCAGAGTTTATCTGATTGGTCTAAGTACATATCCGTGGTTGCTGTCTCTATTTTGCTGTGACAATCTTAAAAGGGGTACTGATGCATGGGTCAGCCCGTATCTTTTTTTTAAATATCAACGTGTACAACTAATTATAAATAAATCATCTCTATTAAGCCACTCGCGTTCAGGCACTCCCACGCTTTAGAGAACTGAAGGAGCGGGAGGCAACGATGGATAGCCATCCGTTTCTTAGTCTAACCCAGAATGAGAGGATCGTGCTCATCGTGGTAGTAGCTGGCGCCTTCGTGGCTCTACTAGTCCTGTTTCTTGCTTTGTTGTGGCGCCGCCAAAAAACCGCGCCATCCGTCAGTAGCGCTCAATCCAACATCGTCACCAGAGGCAGTAGCTCCAGCAAGAGCGGATGGACCACATCCGATGACCACGTCGCCACTCCTCCTTCTGACGAGGTTTTGGTAGTGGCCCAAGTGCACCACCGAAGTCAGCGGCGGATGTAGAATAGGATTGAAGGAGGACCAATCTCTTCTTCTTCCTCTCTCTCTATTTTTTTCTTTTCTCCACCTCTTCTTCTTGCTCACCCTCCCCATATTTCCATTGATGCCCAGCTATAGGGGGCTAAAGCCCCCCCAAGACCCCTATAGATCCACCCCTGACCGCAGTGATGGTGCTTCCACCAGCGTTGACAGGGACGCAAGCCCTTCTTCCACACCTTCTACCAGTACCATGGTCAGCGCCCGTGCAGAGTTTATCTGATTGGTCTAAGTACGTATCTGTGGTTGATGTCTCTATTTTGCTATGACAATCTTAAATGGGGTACTAATGCATGGGCCAGCCCATATCTTTTTTTTTAAATATCAACATGTACAACTCATTGTAAATAAATCATCTCTATTAAGCCACTCGCATTCAGGCACTCCAAGGCTTTAGAGAACTGAAGGAGCGGGAGGTAACGATGGATAGCCATCCATTTCTTAGTATAACCCAAAATGAGATGATCGTGATACTCATGGTAGTAGATGGCGCCTTCGTGGCTCTACTAGTCCAGTTGCTTGATTTGTTGTGGCGCCGCCAGAAAACCGTGCCATCCGTCAGCAGCGCTCAATCCAACGTCATCGCCAGAGGCAGTAGCTCTAGCAGGAGCGGATGGACCACATTCGATGACCACATCGCCACTCCTCCGTCTAACACCATCATAGAGGTTCCGACGATGGCCCAAGTGCATCACCGCAGTCAACGGCGGATGCAGAATAGGATTGAAGGAGGACCGATCTCTTCTTCTTCCTCTCTCTCTATTTTTTCTTTTCTCTACCTCTTCTTCTCACTCACCCTCCCAATATTTCCATTGATGCGCTAGCTATAGGGGGGCTAAAGCCCCCCCACCCAAGCCCCCCTGTACATCCGCCCCTGACCGTAGTGATGGTGCTTCCACCAGCGTTAACAGGGACGTGAGCCCTTCTTCCACACCTTCTACCAGTACCATGGTCAGCACCCGCGCAGAGTTTATTTGATTGGTCTAAGTACATATCCGTGGTTGCTGTCTCTATTTTGCTATGACAATCTTAAAAGGGGTACTGATGCATGGGCCGGCCCGTATCTTTTTTTTTAAATATCAACGTGTACAACTAATTATAAATAAATCATCTCTATTAAGCCACTCGCATTCAAGCACTCCCACGCTTTAGAGAACTGAAGGAGCGGGAGGGAATGGTAGATAGCCATCTATTTCTTAGTCTAACCTAGAATGAGAGGATCGTGATCATCATGGTAGTAGCTGGTGCCTTCATGGCTCTACTAGTCTTGTTGCTTGCTTTGTTGTGGCGCCGCCAAAAAACTGCGCCATCCGTCAGCAGCGCTTAATCCAACATCGTCGCTAGAAGCTGCAGCTCTAGCAAGAGCAGATGGACCACATTCGATGACCACGTCGCCACTCCTCCTTCTAACACCATCATAGAGGTTCCGACGGTGTCCCAAGTGCATCATCGCAGTCAGCGGCGGATGCAGAACAGGATTGAAGGAGGACCGATCTCTTCTTCTTCCTCTCTCTCTCTCTATTTTTTCCTTTTCTCCACCTCTTCTTCTCGCTCACCCTCCCCATATTTCCATTGATGCCCAGCTATAGGGGGGCTAAGGCCCCCCCAAGCCCCCCTATAGATCCACCCCTGACCGCAGTGATGGTGCTTCCACCAGCGTTGATAGGGACGCGAGCCCTTCTTCCACACCTTCTACCAGTACCATGGTCAGCGCCCATGTAGAGTTTATCTGATTGGTCTAAGTACATATCCGTGGTTGTTGTCTCTATTTTGCTGTGACAATCTTAAAAGGGGTACTGATGCATGGGCCATCTCGTATCTTTTTTTAATATCAACATGTACAACTCATTATAAATAAATCATCTCTATTAAGCCACTCGCATTCAGGCACTCCCACGCTTTAGAGAACTGAAGGAGCAGGAGGCAACGATGGATAGCCATCCGTTTCTTAGTATAACGCAAAATGAGATGATCGTGATACTCATGGTAGTAGATGGCGCCTTCGTGGCTCTACTAGTCTGGTTGCTTGATTTGTTGTGGCGCCGCCAGAAAACCGCGCCATCCGTCAGCAGCGCTCAATCCAACGTCGTCGCCAGAGGCAGTAGCTCTAGCAGGAGCGGATGGACCACATTCGATGACCACATCGCCACTCCTCCGTCTAACACCATCATAGAGGTTCCAATGGTGGCCCAAGTGCATCACCGCAGTCAGCGGCGGATGCAGAACAGGATTGAAGGAGGACCGATCTCTTCTTCTTCCTCTCTCTCTATTTTTTCTTTTCTCTACCTCTTCTTCTCGCTCACCCTCCCAATATTTCCATTGATGTGCTAGCTATAGGGGGGCTAAAGCCCCCCCACCCAAGCCCCCCTGTACATCCGCCCCTGACCGCAGTGATGGTGCTTCCACCAGCATTGACAGGGACGCGAGCCCTTCTTCCACACCTTCTACCAGTACCATGGTCAGCACCCACACAGAGTTTATCTGATTGGTCTAAGTACATATCCATGGTTGCTGTCTCTATTTTGCTGTGACAATCTAAAAAGGGGTACTGATGCATGGGCTGGCCCGTATCTTTTTTTTAAATATCAACGTGTACAACTAATTATAAATAAATCATCTCTATTAAGCCACTCGCATTCAGGCACTCCCACGCTTTAGAGAACTGAAGGAGTGGGAGGCAACGGTAGAGAGCCATCTATTTCTTAGTCTAACCTAGAATGAGAGGATCGTGATCATCGTGGTAGTAGCTGGTGCCTTCATGGCTCTACTAGTCTTGTTGCTTGCTTTGTTGTGGCGTCGCCAACAAACTGCGCCATCCGTCAGCAGCGCTTAATCCAACATCGTCGCCAGAAGCAGCAGCTCTAGCAAGAGCAGATGGACCACATTCGATGACCACGTCGCCACTCCTCCTTCTAACACCATCATAGAGGTTCCGACGGTGGCCCAAGTGCATCATCGCAGTCAGCGGCGGATGCAGAACAGGATTGAAGGAGGACCGATCTCTTCTTCTTCCTCTCTCTCTATTTTTTTCTTTTCTCCACCTCTTCTTCTCGCTCACCCTCCCCATATTTCCATTGATGCCCAGCTATAGGGGGGCTAAGGCCCCCCAAGCCCCCCTATAGATCCACCCCTGACTGCAGTGATGGTGCTTCCACCGGCATTGACAGGGACACGAGCCCTTCTTCCACACCTTCTACCAGTACCATGGTCAGCGCCCACGTAGAGTTTATCTGATTGGTCTAAGTACATATCCGTGTTTGTTGTCACTATTTTGCTGTGACAATCTTAAAAGGGGTACAGATGCATGGGCCATCCCGTATCTTTTTTTTTAATATCAACATGTACAAGTCATTATAAATAAATCATCTCTATTAAGCCACTCGCATTCAGGCACTCCCACGCTTTAGAGAACTGAAGGAGCGGGAGGCAACGATGGATAGCCATCCATTTCTTAGTATAACCCAGAATGAGATGATCGTGGTACTCATGGTAGTAGATGGCGCCTTCGTGGCTCTACTAGTCCGGTTGCCTGCTTTGTTGTGGCGCCACCAAAAAACTGCGCCATCCGTCAGCAGCGCTTAATCCAACACCGTCGCCAGAGGCAGCGGCTCCAGCAAGAGCGGATGGACCACATCCGATGACCACGTCGCCACTCCTCCTTCTGATGAGGTTCCGACGGTGGCCCAAGTGCATCACCAAAGTCAGCGGCGGATGTAGAATAGGATTGAAGGAGGACCGATCTCTTCTTCCTCCTCTCTCTCTATTTTTTTCTTTTCTCCACCTCTTCTTCTTGCTCACCCTCCCCATATTTCCATTGATGCCTAGCTGTAGGGGGGCTAAAGCCCCCCCAAGCCCCCCTATAGATCCACCCCTGACCGTAGTGATGGTGCTTCCACCAGCGTTGACAGGGACGCGAGCCCTTCTTCCACACCTTCTACCAGTACCATGGTCAGCGCCCGCGCAGAGTTTATCTGATTGGTCTAAGTACATATCCGTGGTTGCTGTCTGTATTTTGTTGTGACAATCTTAAAAGGGATACTGATGCATGGGCCAACCCGTATCTTTTTTTTAAATATCAACGTGTACAACTCAGTATAAATAAATCATCTATATTAAGCCACTCGCATTCAGGCACTCCCACGCTTTAGAGAACTGAAGGAGCGGGAGGCAACGATGGATAGACATCCGTTTCTTAGTCTAACCTAGAATGAGACGATCATGATCATCGTGATAGTAGCTGGCGCCTTCATGGCTCTACTAGTCATGTTGCTTGCTTTGTTGTGGCGCCGCAAGAAAACCGCGCCATCCGTCAGCAGCGCTCAATCCAACATCGTCGCCAGAGGCAGCAGCTCCAGCAAGAGCAGATGGACCACATCCGATGACCACGTCGCCACTCCTGCTTCTGACGAGGTTTTGGCAGTGGCCCAAGTGTATCACCGAAGTCAGCGGCGGATGTAGAATATGATTGAAGGAGGACCGATCTCTTCTTCCTCCTCTCTCTCTATTTTTTTCTTTTCTCCACCTCTTCTTCTTGCTCACCCTCCCCATATTTCCATTGATGCCTAGCTGTAGGGGGGCTAAAGACCCCCCAAGCCCCCCTATAGATCCACCCCTGAACGTAGTGATGGTGCTTCCACCAGCGTTGACAGGGACGCGAGCCCTTCTTCCACACCTTCTACCAGTACCATGGTCAGCGCCCGCGCAGAGTTTATCTGATTGGTCTAAGTACATATCCGTGGTTGCTGTCTCTATTTTGCTGTGACAATCTTAAAAGGGGTACTGATGCATGGACCGGCTCGTTTCTTTTTTTTAAATATCAACGTGTACAACTAATTATAAATAAATCGTCTCTATTAAGCCACTCGCAGTCAGGCACTCCCACGCTTTAGAGAACTGATGGAGCGGGAGGCAACGATGGATAGCCATCCGTTTCTTAGTATAACCCAGAATGAGATGATCATGGTACTCATGGTAGTAGATGGCGCCTTCGCCATCCGTCAGCAGCGCTTAATCCAACACCGTCGCCAGAGGCAGCGGCTCCAGCAAGAGCGGATGGACCACATCCGATGACCACGTCGCCACTCCTCCTTCTGACGAGGTTCCGGCGGTTGCCCAAGTGCATCAACGCAGGCAGCGGCGGATGTAGAATAGGATTGAAGGAGGACCGATCTCTTCTTCTTCCTCTCTCTCTCTCTCTCTCTCTATTTTTATTTTCTCCACCTCTTCTTCTCGCTCAACCTCCCCATATTTCCATTGATGCACCAGCTGTAGGGGGGCTGAAGACCCCCCCAAACCCCCCTATAGATCCACCCCTGACTGCAGTGATGGTGCTTCCACCAGCATTGACAGGGACGCGAGCCCTTCTTCCACACCTTCTACCAGTACCATGGTCAGCGCCCGCGCAGAGTTTATCTAATTGGTCTATGTACATATCCGTGGTTGCTGTCTGTATTTTCTTGTGACAATCTTAAAAGGGATACTGATGCATGGGCCAACCCGTATCTTTTTTTTTAAATATCAACGTGTACAACTCAGTATAAATAAATCATCTATATTAAGCCACTCGCATTCAGGCACTCCCATGCTTTAGAGAACTGAAGGAGCGGGAGGCAACGATGGATAGACATCCGTTTCTTAGTCCAACCCAGAATGAGACGATCATGATCATCGTGATAGTAGCTGGCGCCTTCATGGCTCTACTAGTCATGTTGCTTGCTTTGTTGTGGCGCCGCCAGAAAACCGCGCCATCCGTCAGCAGCGCTCAATCCAACATCGTCGCCAGAGGCAGCAGCTCCAGCAACAGCAGATGGACCACATCCAATGACCACGTCGCCACTCCTCCTTCTGACACCATCATAGAGGTTCCAGTGGTGGCCCAAGTGCATCACCACAGTCAGTGGCGGATGTAGAACAGGATTGAAGGAGGACTGATCTCTTCTTCTTCCTCTCTCTCTATTTTTTTCTTTTCTCCACCTTTTCTTCTCGCCCACCCTCCCAATATTTCCATTGATGCACTAGCTATAGGGGGGCTAAAGCCCCCCCCACCCAAGATCCCCTGTACATCCGCCCCTGACCACAGTGATGGTGCTTCCACCAGCGTTGACAGGGACGCGAGCCCTTCTTCCACACCTTCTACCAGTACCATGGTCAGCACCCGCGCAGAGTTTATCTGATTGGTCTAAGTGCATATCCGTGGTTGTTGTCTCTATTTTGCTATGACAATCTTAAAAGGGGTACTGATGCATGGGCCGGCCCATATCTTTTTTTTAAATATCAACGTGTACAACTAATTATAAATAAATCATCTCTATTAAGCCACTCGCGTTCAGGCACTCCCACGCTTTAGAGAACTGAAGGAGCGGCAGGCAACGATGGATAGCCATCCGTTTCTTAGTCTAACCCAGAATGTGAGGGTCATGATCATCGTGGTAGTAGCTGGCGCCTTCGTGGCTCTACTAGTCCTGTTGCTTGCTTTGTTGTGGCGCCGCCAAAAAACTGCGCCATCCGTCAGTAGCGCTCAATCCAACGTCGTCGCTAGAGGCAGCACCTCCAGCAAGAGCGGATGGACCACATCCGATGACCACGTCACCACTCCTCCTTCTGATGAGGTTTTGGCAGTGGCCCAAGTGCATCACCGAAGTCAGTGGCGGATGTAGAATATGATTGAAGGAGGACCGATCTCTTCTTCCTCCTCTCTCTCTATTTTTTTCTTTTCTCCACCTCTTCTTCTTGCTCACCCTCCCCATATTTCCATTGATGCCTAGTTGTAGGGGGGCTAAAGCCCCCCCAAGCCCCCCTATAGATCCACCCCTGACCGTAGTGATGGTGCTTCCACCAGCGTTGACAGGGACGCGAGCCCTTCTTCCACACCTTCTACCAGTACCATGGTCAGCGCCCGCGCAGAGTTTATCTGATTGGTCTAAGTACATATCCGTGGTTGCTGTCTCTATTTTGCTGTGACAATCTTAAAAGGGGTACTGATGCATGGGCCGGCCCGTATCTTTTTTTTAAATATCAACGTGTACAACTAATTATAAATAAATCATCTCTATTAAGCCACTCGTGTTCAGGCACTCCCACGCTTTAGAGAACTGAAGGAGCAGGAGCCAACGATGGATAGCCATCCGTTTCTTAGTCTAACCCAGAATGAGAGGATCGTGATCATCGTGGTAGTAGCTGGCGCCTTCGTGGCTCTACTAGTCCTGTTGCTTGCTTTGTTGTGGCGCCGCAAAAAACTGCGCCATCCGTCAGTAGCGCTCAATCCAACGTCGTCGCCAGAGGCAGCAGCTCCAGCAAGAGCGGATGGACCACATCCGATGACCACGTCGCCACTCCTCCTTCTGATGAGGTTTTGGCAGTGGCCCAAGTGCATCACCGAAGTCAGTGGCGGATGTGGAATAGGATTGAAGGAGGACCGATCTCTTCTTCCTCCTCTCTCTCTATCTTTTTCTTTTCCCCACCTCTTCTTCTTGCTCACCCTCCCCATATTTCCATTGATGCCCAGCTGTAGGGGGGCTGAAGCCCCCCCAAGCCCCCCTATAGATCCACCCCTGACCGCAGTGATGGTGCTTCCACCAGCGTTGACAGGGACGCGAGCCCTTCTTCCACACCTTCTACTAGTACCATGGTCAGCGCCCGTGCAGAGTTTATCTAATTGGTCTAAGTACATATCCGTGGTTGCTGTCTCTATTTTGCTGTGACAATCTTAAAAGGGGTATTGATGCATGGGCCGGCCCGTATCTTTTTTTTAATATCAATGTGTACAACTAATTATAAATAATTCATCTTTATTAAGCCACTCGCGTTCAGGCACTCCCACGCTTTAGAGAACTAAAGGAGCGGGAGGCAACGATGGATGGCCATCCATTTCTTAGTATAACCCAAAATGAGATGATCGTGATACTCATGGTAGTAGATGGCGCCTTCGTGGCTCTACTAGTCCGGTTGCTTGCTTTGTTGTGGCGCCGCTAGAAAACCGCGCCATCCGTCAGCAGCGCTCAATCCAACGTTGTTGCCAGAGGCAGCAGCTCCAGCAAGAGCGGATGGACCACATTCGATGACCACATCGCCACTCCTCCTTCTAACACCATCATAGAGGTTCTGACGGTGGCCCAAGTGCATCACCGTAGTCAACGGCGGATGCAGAACAGGATTGAAGGAGGACCGATCTCTTCTTCTTCCTCTCTCTCTCCATTTTTTTCTTTTCTCCACCTCTTCTTCTCGCTCACCCTCCCCGTATTTCCATTGATGCACCAGCTGTAGGGGGCTGAAGCCCCCCCCCCAAGCCCCCTATAGATGTGCCCCTGACCGCAGTGATGGTGCTTCCACCAACGTTGATAGGGACGCGAGCCCTTCTTCCACACCTTCTACCGGTACCATGGTCAGCGTCCAGGCAGAGTTTATCTGATTGGTCTAAGTACATATCCATGGTTGTTGTCTCTATTTTGCTATGACAATCTTAAAAAGGGTACTGATGCATGGGCCGGCCCGTATCTTTTTTAAATATCAATGCGTACAACTCATTATAAATAAATCATCTCTATTAAGCCACTCGCATTCAGGCACTCCCACGCTTTAGAGAACTGAAGGAGCGGCAGGCAACGATGGATAGCCATCCGTTTCTTAGTCTAACCTAGAATAAGACGATCGTGATCATCATGGTAGTAGCTGGTGCCTTCGTGGCTCTACTAGTTCTGTAGCTTGCTTTGTTGTGGCGCCGCCAGAAAACCGCGCCATCCGTCAGCAGCGCTCAATCCAATGTCATCGCCAGAGGCAGTAGCTCTAGAAAGAGTGGATGGACCATATTCGATGACCATGTCGCCACTCCTCCTTCTAACACCATCATAAAGGTTCCGACGGTGGCCCAAGTGCATCACCGCAGTCAGCGGTGGATGCAGAATAGGATTGAAGGAGGACCGATCTCTTCTTCTTCCTCTCTCTATTTTTTTCTTTTCTCCACCTCTTCTTCTCGCTCACCCTCCCAATATTTCCATTGATGCGCTAGCTATAGGGGGCTAAAGCCCCCCCCCCACCCAAGCCCCCCTGTACATCCGCCCCTGACCGCAGTGATGTGCTTCCACCAACGTTGATAGGGACGCGAGCCCTTCTTCCACACCTTCTACCAGTACCATGGTCAGCACCCGCGCAGAGTTTATCTGATTGGTCTAAGTACATATCCGTGGTTGCTGTCTCTATTATGCTGTGACAATCTTAAAAGGTGTACTGATGCATGGGCCGGCCTGTATCTTTTTTTTAAATATCAACGTGTACAACTAATTATAGATAAATCATCTCTATTAAGCCACTCGCATTCAGGCACTCCCACGCTTTAGAGAACTGAAGGAGCGGGAGGCAATGATGGATAGCCATCCGTTTCTTAGTCTAACCTAGAATGGACTATCATGATCATCGTGGTAGTAGCTGGCGCCTTCATGGCTCTACTAGTCATGTTGCTTGCTTTGTTGTGGCACCGCCAGAAAACCGCGCCATCCGTCAGCAACGCTCAATCCAACATCGTCTCCAGAGGCAGCAGCTCCAGCAAGAGCAGATGGACCACATCTGATGACCACGTCGCCACTTCTCCTTCTGACACCATCATAGAGGTTTCGACGGTGGCCCAAGTGCATCACCACAGTCAGCGGCGGATGTAGAACAGGATTGAAGCAGGACTGATCTCTTCTTCTTCCTCTCTCTATTTTTTTTCTTTTCTCCACCTTTTCTTCTCGCTCACCCTCCCAATATTTCCATTGATGCACTAGCTATAGGGGGGCTAAAGCCCCCCCACCCAAGCCCCCCTGTACATCCGCCCCTGACCACAGTGATGGTGCTTCCACCAGCTTTGACAGGGACGCGAGCCCTTCTTCCACACCTTCTACCAGTACCATGGTCAGCACCCGCGCAGAGTTTATCTGATTGGTCTAAGTACATATCTGTGGTTGCTGTCTCTATTTTGCTGTGACAATCTTAAAAGGGGTGCTGATGCATGGGCCGGCCCATATCTTTTTTTTAAATATCAACATGTACAACTAATTATAAATAAATCATCTTTATTAAGCCACTCGCATTCAGGCACTCCCACGCTTCAGAGAACTGAAGGAGCGGGAGGCAACGATGGATAGCCATCTGCTTCTTAGTCTAACCCAGAATGAGAGGATCGTGATCATCATGGTAGTGGCTGGCGCCTTCATGGCCCTACTAGTCCTGTTGCTTGCTTTGTTGTGGCGCCGCCAAAAAACCGCGCCATCCGTCAGTAGCGCTCAATCCAACATCGTCGCCAGAGGCAGTTGCTCCAGCAAGAGCGGATGGACCACATCCGATGACCACGTTGCCACTTCTCCTTCTGACGAGGTTTTGGTGGTGGCCCAAGTGCATCACCGAAGTCAGCGGCGGATGTAGAATGGGATTGAAGGAGGACCGATCTCTTCTTCCTCCTCTCTCTCTATTTTTTTCTTTTCTCCACCTCTTCTTCTTGCTCACCCTCCCCATATTTCCATTGATGCCCAGCTGTAGGGGGGCTGAAGCCCCAACAAGCCCCCCTATTGATCCACCCGTGACCGCAGTGATGGTGCTTCCACCAGCGTTGACAGGGACGCGAGCCCTTCTTCCACACCTTCTACCAGTACCATGGCCAGCGCCCGTGCAGAGTTTATCTGATTGGTCTAAGTACATATCCGTGGTTGTTGTCTCTATTTTGCTGTGACAATCTTAAATGGGGTACTGATGCATGGGCTGGCCCGTATCTTTTTTTTAAATATCAACATGTACAACTCATTGTAAATAAATCATCTCTATTAAGCCACTCGCATTCAGGCACTCCCACGCTTTAGAGAACTGAAGGAGCGGGAGGCAATGATGGATAGCCATCCGTTTCTTAGTGTAACTTGGAATGAGATGATCGTGATCATCATGGTAGTAGTTGGCGCCTTCGTGGCTCTACTAGTTCTGTTGCTTGCTTTGTTGTGGCGCCGCCAGAAAACCACGCCATCTGTCAGCAGCGCTCAATCCAACGTCGTCGCTAGAGGCAGCAGCTCTAGCAAGAGCGGACGGACCACATTCAATGACCACGTCGCCACTCCTCCTTCTAACACCATCATAGAGGTTCCAACGGTGGCCTAAGTGCATCACCGCAGTCAGCAGCGGATGCAAAACAGGATTGAAGGAGGACCGATCTCTTCTTCTTCCTCTCTCTCTCTATTTTTTTTTCTTTTCTCCACCTCTTCTTCTCGCTCACCCTCCCCATATTTCCATTGATGCACCAGCTGTAGGGGGGCTGAAGCCCCCCCAAGACCCCCTACAGATCCACCCCTGACCGTAGTGATGGTGCTTCCACCAACGTTGATAGGGACGCGAGCCCTTCTTCCACACCTTCTACCGGTACCATGGTCAATGCCCAGGCAGAGTTTATCTGATTGGTCTAAGCACATATCCATGGTTGTAGTCTCTATTTTGCTATGACAATCTTAAAAAGGTACTGATGCATGGACCGGCCCGTATCTTTTTTTTAAATATCAACGTGTACAACTCATTATAAATAAATCATCTCTATTAAGCCACTCGCATTCAGGCACTCCCACGCTTTAGAGAACTGAAGGAGCGGGAGGCAACGATGGATAGCCATCCGTTTCTTAGTCTAACTCAGAATGAGATGATCGTGATCATCATGGTAGTAGCTGGTGCCTTCGTGGCTCTACTAGTTCTATTGCTTGCTTTGTTGTGGCGCCGCCAGAAAACCACGCCATCCGTCAGCAGCGCTCAATCCAACATCGTCGCCAGAGGCAGGAGCTCCAGTAAGAGTGGATGGACCACATCCGATGACCACGTTGTCACTCCTCCTTCTAACACCATCATAGAGGTTCCGGCGGTGGCTCAAGTGCATCACCGGAGTCAGCGACGGATGCAGAACAGGATTGAAGGAGGACTGATCTCTTCCTCTTCCTCTCTCTCTCTATTTTTTTCTTTTCTCCTCCTCTTCTTCTCGCTCACCCTCCCCATATTTCCATTGATGCACCAGCTGTAGGGGGGCTGAAGCCCCCCCCAAGCCACCCTATGGATCCGCTCCTGACCGTAGTGATGGTGCTTCCACCAACGTTGATAGGGACACGAGCCCTTCTTCCACACCTTCTACCAGTACCATGGTCAGCGCCCGCGCATAGTTTATCTGATTGGTCTAAGTACATATATGTGGTTGCTGTCTCTATTTTGCTATGACAATCTTAAAAGGGGTACTAATGCATGGGCCGGCCTGTATCTTTTTTTTAAATATCAATGTGTACAACTCATTATAAATAAATCATCTCTATTAAGCCACTCACATTCAGGCACTCCCACGCTTTAGAGAACTGAAGGAGCGGGAGGCAACGATGGATAGTCATCCGTTTCTTAGTATAACCCGGAATGAGACAATTGTGATCATCATGGAAGTACCTGGCGCCTTCGTGGCTCTACTAGTCCTGTTGCTTGCTTTGTTATGGCGCCACCAGAAAACTACGCCATCCGTCAGCAGCGCTTAATCCAACATCGTCGCTAGAGGCAGCAGCTCCAGCAAGAGTAGATGGACCACATTCGATGACCACATTGCCACTCCTCCTTCTAACACCATCATAGAGGTTCCGACGGTGGCCCAAGTGCATCAACGCAGTCAGCGGTGGATGCAGAACAGGATTGAAGGAGGACCAATCTCTTCTTCTTCCTCTCTCTCTTTATTTTTTTTTCTTTTCTCCACCTCTTTGTCTCGATCACCGTCCCCATATTTCCATTGATGCACTAGCTGTAGGGGACCTGAAGCCCCCCAAGCCCCCCTATAGATCCACCCCTCACCGCAGTGATGGTGCTTCCACCAACATTGACATGGACGTGAGCCCTTCTTCCACACCTTCTACCAGTACCATGGTCAGCGCCTGGGCAGAGTTTATCTGATTGGTCTAAGTACATATCTGTGGTTGTTGTCTCTATTTTGCTATGACAATCTTAAAAGGGGTACTGATGCATGGGCCAGCCCGTATATTTTTTTTCAATATCAACGTGTACAACTCATTATAAATAAATCATCTCTATTAAGCCACTCGCATTCAGGCACTCCCATGCTTTAGAGAACTGAAGGAGCAAGAGGCAACGATGGATAGCCATGCGTTTCTTAGTCTAACCTAGAATGATACGATCGTGATCATCATGGTAGTAGCTGCCGCCTTCGTGGCTCTACTAGTTCTGTTGCTTGCTTTGTTGTGGTGCCGCCAGAAAACCGCGCCATCCGTCAGCAGCGCTCAATCCAATGTCGTCGCCAGAGGCAGCAGCTCCAGCAAGAGTGGATGGACCACATCCGATGACCATGTTGCCACTCCTCCTTCTGATACCATCATAGAGGTTCCGGCAGTGGCTCAAGTGCATCACCAGAGTCAACGGCGGATGGAGAACATGATTGAAGGAGGACCTATCTCTTCCTCTTCCTTTCTCTCTATTTTTTTCTTTTCTCCACATCTTCTTCTCGCTCACCCTCCCCATATTTCCATTGATGCACCAGCTGTAAGGGGGCCGAAGCCCCGCCCAAGCCCCCCTGTGGATCCGCCCCTAACCGTAGTGATGGTGCTTCCACCAACGTTGATAGGGACGCGAGCCCTTCTTCCACACCTTCTACCAGTACCATGGTCAGTGCCCGCGCAGAGTTTATCTGATTGGTCTAAGTACATATCCGTGGTTGCTGTCTCTATTTTGCTGTGACAATCTTAAAAGGGGTACTAATGCAAGGGCTGGCCCATATCTTTTTTTAAATATCAACATGTACAACTCATTATAAATAAATCATCTCTATTAAGCCACTCGCATTCAGGCACTCCCACGCTTTAGAGAACTGAAGGAGCAGGAGGCAACGATGGATAGCCATCCGTTTCTTAGTATAACCCAAAATGAGATGATCGTGATCATCATGGTAGTAGCTGGCGCCTTCGTGGCTCTACTAGTTCTGTTGCTTGCTTTGTTGTGGCGCCGCCAGAAAACCGCGCCATCCGTCAGCAGCGCTCAATCCAACGTCGTCGCCAGAGGCAGCAGCTCTAGCAAGAGTGGATGGACCACATTCGATGACCACATCGCCACTCCTCCTTCTGAGACCATCATAGAGGTTCCGACGGTGGCCCAAGTGCATCACCACAGTCAGCAGTGGATGCAGAACAGGATTGGAGGAGGACCAATCTCTTCTTCTTCCTCTCCCTCTCTCTATTTTTTTCTTTTCTCCACCTTTTCTTCTCGCTCACCCTCCCCATATTTACATTGATGCACTAGCTATAGGGGGCTGAAGCCCACCCAAGCCCCCCTGTAGATCCACCCATGACCATAGTGATGGTGCTTCCATCAGCGTTGATAGGGACGCGAGCCCTTCTTCCACACCTTCTTCCAGTACCATGGTCAGCGCCCGGGCAGAGTTTATCTGATTGGTCTAAGTACATATCCGAGGTTGTTGTCTCTAGTTTGCTGTGACAATCTTATAAGGTGTACTGATGCATGGGTCATCCCGTATCTTTTTTTTAAATATCAACGTGTACAACTCATTATAAATAAATCATCTCTATTAAGCCACTCGCATTCAGGCACTCCCACGCTTTAGAGACCTAAAGGAGCAGGAGGCAATGATGGATAGCCATCCATTTCTTAGTCTAACCCGGAATGATACGATCGTGATCATCGTGGTAGTAGCTGGTGCCTTCGTGGCTGTACTAGTCCTATTGCTTGCTTTGTTCTGGCGCCGCCAGAAAACCACGCCATCCGTCAGCAGCGCTCAATCCAACATCATCACTAGAGGTAGCAGCTCCAGTAAGAGCGGATGGACCACATCCGATGACCACGTCGCCACTCCTCCTTCTGAAACCATCATAGAGGTTCTGGCGGTGGCCCAAGTGCATCACCGCAGTTAGCGGCGGATGTAGAACAGGATTGAACGAGGACCGATCTCTTCTTCTTCCTCTCTGTCTCTCTATTTTTTTCTTTTCTCCACCTCCTCTTCTCGCTCACCCTCCCCATATTTCCATTGATGCACCAGTTGTAGGGGGCTGAAGCCCCCCCAAGCCCCCCTGTAGATCTGCCCCTGACCGCAGTGATGGTGCTTCCACCAACGTTGACAGGGACACGAGCCCTTATTCCACACCTTCTACCAGTACCATGGTCAGCGCCCGCGCAGAGTTTATCTGATTGGTCTAAGTACATATACGTGGTTCCTGTCTCTATTTTGCTATGACAATCTTAAAAGGGGTACTGATGCATGGGCCGGCCCATATCTTTTTTTATTTATCAACGTGTACAACTCATTATAAATAAATCATCTCTATTAAGCCACTCGCATTTAGGCACTCCCATGCTTTAGATAACTGAAGGAGCGGGAGGCAACGATGGATAGCTGTCCATTTCTTAGTCTAACCCGAAATGAGACGATCATGATCATCATGGTAGTAGCTGGCGCCTTCATGGCTCTACTAGTCCTGTTGCTTGCTTTGTTGTAGCGCCGCTAGGAAACCACGCCATCCGTCAGTAGGACTCAATCCAACATCGTTGCCAGAGGCAGCAGCTCCAGTAAGAGCGGATGGACCACATTTGATGACCACGTTGCCACTCCTCCTTCTGACACCATCATAGATGTTCCGGCAGCGGCCCAAGTGCATCACCGCAGTCAGCGGCGGATGTAGAACAGGATTGGAGGAGGACCGATCTCTTCTTCTTCCTCTCTCTCTCTATTTTTTTTCTTTTCTCCACCTTTTCTTCTCGCTCACCCTCCCCATATTTCCAATGATGCACCAGCTATAGGGGGGCTGAAGCCCCCCAAGCCCCCCTATAGATCCACCCCTCACCATAGTGATGGTGCTTGCACCAGGGTTGACAGGGACGCGAGCCCTTCTTCCACACCTTCTTCCAGTACCACGGTCAGCGCCCGGGCAGAGTTTATCTGATTGGTCTAAGTACATATCTGTGGTTGTTGTCTCTATTTTGCTGTGACAATCTTAAAAGGGGTACTGATACATGGGCCGTCCCGTATCTTTTTTTTATTTATCAACGTGTACAACTCATTATAAATAAATCATCTCTATTAAGCCACTCGCATTCAGGCACTCCCACGCTTTAGAGAACTGAAGAAGCAGGAGGCAATGATGGATAGCCATCCATTTCTTAGTCTAACCCGGAATGAGACGATCGTGATCATCGTGGCACTAGCTGGTGCCTTCGTGGCTCTACTAATCCTATTGATTGCTTTGTTCTGGCGCCGCTAGAAAACCGCGCCATCCGTCAGCAGCGCTCAATCCAACATCATCGCCAGAGGTAGCAGCTTCAGTAAGAGCGGATGGACCACATTCGATGACCACGTCGCCACTCCACCTTCTAACACCATCATAGAGGTTCCGCCGGTGGCCCAAGTGCATCACCGCAGTCAGCGGCGGATGCAGAACAGGATTGAAGGAGGACTGATCTCTTCTTCCTCTCTCTCTCTCTCTATTTTTTTTCTTTTCTTCACCTCTTCTTCTCACTCACCCTCCCCATATTTCCATTGATGCACCAGCTGTAGGGGGGCAGAAGCCCCCACAAGCCCCCTTGTAGATCCACTCCTGACCGCAGTGATGGTGCTTCCACCAACGTTAACAGGGACGCGGGCCGTTCTTCCACACCTTCTACCAGTACCATGGTCAGCGCCCGCGCAGAGTTTATCTGATTGGTCTAAGTACATATCCGTGGTTGCAGTCTCTATTTTGCTGTGACAATCTTAAAAGGGGTACTGATGCATGCGCCGGCCCGTATCTTTTTTTTAAATATCAACGTGTAGAACTCATTATAAATAAATCATTTCTATTAAGCCACTCGCATTCAGGGACTCCCACGCTTTAGAGAACTGAAGGAGCAGGAGGCAACAATGGATAGCCATCCGTTTCTTAGTCTAACCCGGAATGAGACGATCGTGGTCATCATGGTAGTAGCTGGTGCCTTCGTGGCTCTACTAGTCCTATTGCTTTCTTTGTTGTGGCGCCGCCAGAAAACCGCGCCATCCGTCAGCAGCACTCAATCCAACATCGTCGCTAGAGGCAGCAGCTCTAGCAAGAGCGGATGGACCACATCCGATGACCACGTCGCCACTCCTCCTTCTAACACCATCATAGAGGTTCCAGCGGTGGCCCAAGTGCATCACCGCAGTCAGCGGCGGATGCAGAACAGGATTGAAGGAGGACCGATCTCTTCGTCTTCCTCTCTCTCTATTTTTTTTCTTTTCTCCACCTCTTCTTCTCACTCACCCTCCCCATATTTCCATTGATGCACCAGCTGTAGGGGGGCCGAAGGCCCCCCCAAAGCCCCCCTATAGATCCACCCCTGACCGCAATGATGGTGCTTCGACCAACGTTGACAGGGACGCGAGCCCTTCTTCCACACCTTCTACCAGTACCATGGTTAGTGTCCGTGCAGATTTAATCTGATTGGTCTAAGTACATAACCGTGGTTGCTGTCTCTATTTTGCTGTGACAATCATAAAAGGGGTACTGATGTATGGGCTGACCCATATCTTTTTTTTAAATATCAACCTGTACAACTCATTATAAATAAATCATCTCTATTAAGCCACTTGCACTCAGGCACTCGCACGCTTTAGAGAACTGAAGGAGCGGGAGGCAACGATGGATAGCCATCTGTTTCTTAGTCTAACCCGGAATGAGACGATCGTGACCATCGTGGTAGTAGCTGGCGCCTTCGTGGCTCTACTAGTCCTGTTGCTTGCTTTGTTGTGGCGCTGCCAGAAAACCGCGCCATCCATCAGCTGCGCTCAATCCAACATCGTCGCTAGAGGCAGCAGCTCTAGCAAGAGCGGATGGACCACATCCGATGACCACGTTGCCACTCCTCCATCTGACACCATCATAGAGGTTTCGGCGATGGCCCAAGTGCATCACCGCAGTCAGCGGCGGATGCAGAACAGGATTCAAGGTGGACCGATCTCTTCTTCTTCCTCTCTCTCTATTTTTTTCTTTTCTCCACCTCTTCTTCTCGCTCACCCTCCCCATATTTCCATTGATGCACTAGCTACAGGGGGCTGAAGCCCCCCCCAGGCCCCCCTGTAGATCCGCCCCTGACCGCAGTGATGGTGCTTCCACCAACGTTGATAGGGACACGAGCCCTTCTTCCATACCTTCTACCAGTACCATGGTCAGCACCCGCGCAGAGTTTATCTAATTGGTCTAAGTACATATCCGTGGTTGTTGTCTCTATTTTGCTGTGACAATCTTAAAAGGGGTACTGATGCATGGGCCGGCCCGTATCTTTTTTTATAATATCAACGTGTACAACTCATTATAAATAAATCATCTCTATTAAGCCACTCGCATTCAGGCACTCCCACGCTTTAGAGAACTGAAGGAGCGGGAGGCAACGATGGATAACCATCCGTTTCTTAGCCTAACCCAAAATGAGATGATCGTGATCATCGTGGTAGTAGCTAGCGCCTTCGTGGCTCTACTAGTCCTATTGCTTGCTTTGTTGTGGCACCGCCAGAAAACCGTGCCATCCGTCAGCAGCGCTCAATCCAACATCATCGCCAGAGGCAGCAGCTCTAGCAAGAGCGGATGGACCACATCCGATGACCATGTCGCCACTCCTCCTTCTGACACCATCATAGAGGTTCCGGTGGTGGCCCAAGTGCATCATCATAGTCAGCGGCGGATGCAGAACAGGATTGAAGGAGGACCGATCTCTTCTTCTTCCACTCTCTCTATTTTTTTCTTTTCTCCACCTCTTCTTCACACTCACCCTCCCCATATTTCCATTGATGCACCAGCTGTAGGCAGGCTGAAGCCCCCCCCAAGCCCCCTTATAGTTCTGACCATGACCGCAGTGATGGTGCTTCCACCAATGTTGACAGGGACGCAAGCCCTTCTTCCACACCTTCTACCAGTACCATGGTCAGCGCCTGCGCAGAGTTTATCTAATTGGTCTAAGTACATATCCGTGGTTGTTGTCTCTATTTTGCCGTGACAATCTTAAAAGGGGTACTGATGCATGGGCCGGCCCGTATCTTTTTTTTAATATCAACGTGTACAACTCATTATAAATAAATCATCTCTATTAAGCCACTCGCATTCAGGCACTCCCACGCTTTAGAGAACTGAAGGAGCGGGAGGCAACGATGGATATCCATCCATTTCTTAGTCTAACCCAGAATGAGACGATCGTGGTCATCATGGTAGTAGCTGGCGCCTTCATGGTTCTACTAGTCCTGTTGCTTGCTTTGTTGTGGCGCCGCCAAAAAACCGCTCCATCCATCAGCAGCGCTCAATCCAACATCGTTGCCAGAGGCAGCTGCTCCAGCAAGAGCGGATGGACCACATCCGATGACCACGTCGCCACTCCTCCTTCTGACACCATCATAGAGGTTCCGGTGGTGGCCCATGTGCATCACCGTAGTCAGCGGTGGATGCAGAACAGGATTGAAGGAGGACCGATCTCTTCTTCTTCCTCTCTCTATTTTTTTCTTTTCTCCACCTCTTCTTCTCGCTCACCCTCCCCATACTTCCATTGATGCAGCAGCTGTAGGGGGGCCCAAGCCCCCCCCCAAAGCCCCCCTATAGATCCGCCCCTGACCGCAATGATGGTGCTTCAACCAACGTTGACAGGGACGTGAGCCCTTCTTCCACACCTTCTACCAGTACCATGGTCAGCGCCCACACAGAGTTTATCTGATTGGTCTAAGTACATATTCATGGTTGCTGTCTCTATTTTGCTGTGACAATCTTAAAAGGGGTACTAATGCATGGGCTGGCCCGTATTTTTTTAAAATATCAATGTGTACAACTCATTATAAATAAATCATCCTATTAAGCCACTCGCATTCAGGCACTCCCACGCTTTCGAGAACTGAAGGAGCGGGTGGCAACGATGGATAGGCATCTGTTTCTTAGTCTAACCAGCAATGAGATGATCGTGATCATCGTGGTAGTAGCTGGCGCCTTCGTGGCTCTACTAGTCCTGTTGCTTGCTTTGTTGTGGCGCCGCGAGAAAATCATGCCATCAGTCAGCAGAGCTCAATCCAACATCGTCGCCAGAGGTAGCAGCTCCAACAAGAGCGGATGGACCACATCCGATGACCACCTCGCCACTCCTCCTTCTGACACCATCATAGAGGTTCCGGCGGTGGCCCAAGTGCATCACCGCAGTCAGCGGCGGATGTAGAACAGGATTGAAGGAATACTGATCTCTTCTTCATCCTCTCTCTATTTTTTTCTTTTCTCCACCTCTTCTTCTCGCTCACCCTCCCCATATTTCCATTGATGCACCAGCTATAGGGGGCTGAAGCCCCTCCCCAAGCACCCCTGTAGATCTGTCCCTGACCGCAGTGATGGTGCTTCCACCAACATTGATAGGGACGCGAGCCCTTCTTCCACACCTTCTACCAGTGCCATGGTCAGCGCCCGCGCAGAGTTTATCAGATTGGTCTAAGTACATATCCGTGGTTTTTGTCTCTATTTTGCTATGACAATCTTAAAAGGGGTACTGTTGCATGGGCCAGCCCGTATCTTTTTTTTAAAATATCAACGTGTACAACTCATTATAAATAAATCATCTCTATTAAGCCACTCGCATTCAGGCACTCCCATGCTTTAGAGAACTGAAGGAGCCAGAGTCAATGATGGATGGCCATCCGTTTCTTAGTCTAACCCGGAATGAGACGATCATGATCATCGTGGTAGTAGCTGGCGCCTTCGTGGCTCTACTAGTCCTATTGCTTGCTTTGTTGTGGCGCCACCAGAAGACCGTGCCATCCGTCAGCAGCGCTCAATCCAACATCGTCGCCAGTGGCAGCAGGTCCAGCAAGAGCGGATGGACCACATCCGATGACCACGTCACCACTCCTCCTTCTGACACCATCACAGAGGTTCCGGCGGTGGCCCAAGTGCATCACCATAGTCAGCGGTGGATGTAGAACAGGAGTGAAGGAGGACCGATCTCTTCTTCTTCCTCTCTCTCTATTTTTTTCTTTTCTCCACCTCTTCTTCTCGCTCACCCTCCCCATATTTCCATTGATGCACCAGCTGTAGGGGGGGTTGAAGGCCCCTATAGATCCGCCCCTGACCGCAGTGATGGTGCTTCCACCAGCATTGGCAGGGACGCGAGCCCTTCTTCCACACCTTCTACCAGTACCATAGTCAGCGCCCACACATAGTTTATCTGATTGGTCTAAGTACATATCCGTGGTTGATGTCTCTATTTTGCTGTGACAATCTTAAAAGGGTACTGATGCATGGGCCGACCCATATCTTTTTTTTTTAAATATCAACGTGTACAACTCATTATAAATAAATCATCTCTATTAAGCCACTCGCATTCAGGCACTCCCACGCTTTAGAGAACTGAAGGAGCGGGAGGCAACGATGGATAGCCATCCATTTCTTAGTCTATCCTGGAATGAGACAATCATGATCATCGTGGTAGTAGCTGGCGCCTTTGTGGCTCTACTAGTCCTGTTGCTTGCTTTGTTGTGGCGCCACCAGAAGACCGCGCCATCCGTCAGCAACACTCAATCCAACATCGTCGCCAGAGGCAGCAGCTCCAGCAAGAGCAGATGGACCACATCCGATGACCACATCGCCACTCCTCCTTCTGACACCATCATAGATGTTCTGGCGGTGGCCCAAGTGCATCACCGCAGTCAGTGGCGGATGCATAATAGGATTGAAGGAGGACTGATCTCTTCTTCTTCCTCTCTCTCTATTTTTTCTTTTCTCCACCTCTTCTTCTCGCTCACCCTCCCCATATTTCCATTGATGCACCAGCTATAGGGGGGCTGAAGCCCCTCCCCAAGCGCCCCTGTAGATCCGTCCCTGACCGCAGTGATGGTGCTTCCACCAACGTTGATAGGGACGCGAGCCCTTCCTCCACACCTTCTACCAGTACCATGGTCAGCGCCCGCACAGAGTTTATCAGATTGGTCTAAGTACATATCCGTGGTTTTTGTCTCTATTTTGCTGTGACAATCTTAAAAGGGGTACTGATGCATGGGCCAGCCCGTATCTTTTTTTTAAAATATCAACGTGTACAACTCATTATAAATAAATCTTCTCTATTAAGCCACTCGCATTCAGGCACTCCCATGCTTTAGAGAACTGAAGGAGCCAGAGGCAATGATGGATGGCCATCCGTTTCTTAGTCTAACCCGGAATGAGATGATCGTGATCAGCGTGGTAGTAGCTGGCGCCTTCGTGGCTCTACTAGTCTTGTTGCTTGCTTTGTTGTGGCGCCACCAGAAGACCGCGCCATCCGTCAGCAGCGCTCAATCCAACATCGTCGCTAGAGGCAGCAGCTCCAGCAAGAGCGGATGGACCACATCCGATGACCACATCGCCACTCCTCCTTCTGACACCATCATAGATGTTCTGGCGGTGGCCCAAGTGCATCACCGCAGTCAGTGGCGGATGCAGAATAGGATTGAAGGAGGACCGATCTCTTCTTCTTCCTCTCTCTATTTTTTCTTTTCTCCACCTCTTCTTCTCGCTCACCCTCCCGATATTTCCATTGATGCACCAGCTATAGGGGGGCTGAAGCCCCTCCCCAAGCGCCCCTGTAGATCCGTCCCTGACCGTAGTGATGGTGCTTCCACCAACGTTGATAGGGACGCGAGCCCTTCTTCCACACCTTCTACCAGTACCATGGTCAGCGCCCACGCAGAGTTTATCAGATTGGTCTAAGTACATATCCGTGGTTTTTGTCTCTATTTTGCTGTGACAATCTTAAAAGGGGTACTGATGCATGGGCTAGCCCGTATCTTTTTTTTTAAAATATCAACATGTACTACTCATTATAAATAAATCTTCTCTATTAAGCCACTCGCATTCAGGCACTCCCATGCTTTAGAGAACTGAAGGAGCCAGAGGCAATGATGGATGGCCATCCGTTTCGTAGTCCAACCCAGAATGAGATGATCGTGATCATCATGGTAGTAGCTGGCACCTTCGTGGCTCTACTAGTCCTGTTGCTTGCTTTGTTGTGGCGCCACCAGAAGACCACGCCATCCGTCAGCAGCGCTCAATCCAACATCGTCGCCAGAGGCAGCAGGTCCAGCAAGAGCGGATGGACCACATCCGATGACCACGTCACCACTCCTCCTTCTGACTCCATCATAGAGGTTCCGGCGGTGGCCCAAGTGCATCACCACAGTCAGCGGCGGATGTAGAACAGGATTGAAGGAGGACCAATCTCTTCTTCTTCCTCTCTCTCTATTTTTTTCTTTTCTCCACCTCTTCTTCTCGCTCACCCTCCCCATATTTCCATTGATGCACCAGCTGTAGGGGGGTTGAAGCCCCCTATAGATCCGCCCCTGACCGCAGTGATGGTGCTTCCACCAGCGTTGGCAGGGACGCGAGCCCTTCTTCCACACCTTCTACCAGTACCATAGTCAGCGCCCACACATAGTTTATCTGATTGGTCTAAGTACATATCCGTGGTTGATGTCTCTATTTTGCTGTGACAATCTTAAAAGGGGTACTGATGCATGGGCCGACCCATATCTTTTTTTTTTAAAATATCAACGTGTACAACTCATTATAAATAAATCATCTCTATTAAGCCACTCGCATTCAGGCACTCCCACGCTTTAGAGAACTGAAGGAGCGGGAGGCAACGATGGATAGCCATCCATTTCTTAGTCTATCCTGGAATGAGACGATCATGATCATCGTGGTAGTAGCTGGCGCCTTTGTGGCTCTACTAGTCCTGTTGCTTGCTTTGTTGTGGCGCCACCAGAAGACCGCGCCATCCGTCAGCAGCGCTCAATCCAACATCATCGCTCGAGGCAGCAGCTCCAGCAAGAGTGGATGGACCACATCCGATGACCACGTCGCCACTCCTCCTTCTGACACCATCATAGATGTTCTGGCGGTGGCCCAAGTGCATCACCGCAGTCAGTGGCGGATGCAGAATAGGATTGAAGGAGGACCGATCTCTTTTCTTCCTCTCTCTCTATTTTTTGTTTTCTCCACCTCTTCTTCTCGCTCACCCTCCCCATATTTCCATTCATGCACCAGCTATAGGGGGCTGAAGCCCCTCCCCATGCGCTCCTGTAGATCCGTCCCTGACCGCAGTGATGGTGCTTCCACCAACGTTGATAGGGACGCGAGCCCTTCTTCCACACCTTCTACCAGTACCATGGTCAGCGCCCGTGCAGAGTTTATCAGATTGGTCTAAGTACATATCCGTGGTTTTTGTCTCTATTTTGCTGTGACAATCTTAAAAGGGGTACTGATGCATGGGCCAGCCCGTATCTTTTTTTAAAATATCAACGTGTACAACTCATTATAAATAAATCATCTCTATTAAGCCACTCGCATTCAAGCACTCCCATGCTTTAGAGAACTGAAGGAGCCGGAGGCAATGATGGATGGCCATCCATTTCTTAGTCTAACCCGGAATGAGACGATCGTGATCATCGTGGTAGTAGCTGGCGCCTTCATGGCTCTACTAGTCCTGTTGCTTGCTTTATTGTGGCGCCACCAGAAGACCGCGCCATCCGTCAGCAGCGCTCAATCCAACATCGTCGCCAGAGGCAGCAGCTCCAGCAAGAGCAGATGGACCACATCCGATCACCACGTCGCCACTCCTCCTTCTGACACCATCATAGATGTTCTGGCGGTGGCCCAAGTGCATCACCGCAGTCAGTGGCGGATGCAGAATAGGATTGAAGGATGACCGATCTCTTCTTCTTCCTCTCTCTCTATTTTTTTCTTTTCTCCACCTGTTCTTCTCGCTCAACCTCCCCATATGTCCATTAATGCACCAGCTGTAGGGGAACTGAAGCCCCCCCAAGCCCCCATGTAGATGCGCCCCTGACTGCAGTGATGGTGATTCCACTAGCATTGACAGGGACATGAGCCCTTCTTCCAATCCTTCTACTAGTACCATGGTCAGCGCCCGCACAGAGTTTATCTGATTGGTCTAAGTACATATCCATGGTTGTTGTCTTGGGGTACTAATGCATGGGCCGGCCCATATCTTTTTTTTTAAATATCAATGTGTACGACTCATTATAAATAAATCATCTCTATTAAGCCACTCACATTCAGGCACTCCCACGCTTTAGAGAACTAAATGAGCGGGAGGTAATGATGGATAGCCATCTGTTTCTTAATCTAACCTGGAATGAGACGATCGCGATCATCATGGTAGTAGTTGGCGCCTTCGTGGCTCTACTAGTCCAGTTGCTTGCTTTGTTGTGGCGCCGCCTGAAAACCACGCCATCTGTCAGCTGTGCTCAATCCAACATCGTCGCCAGAGGCAGCAGCTCCAGCAGGAGCAGATGGACCACATCCAATGACCACGTCACCACTCCCCCTTCTAACACCATCATAGAGGTTCCGACGGTGGCCCAAGTGCATCACCCCAGTCAGTGGCAGATGCAGAACAGGATTGAAGGATGACAGATCTCTTCTTCTTCCTCTCTCTCTATTTTTTTCTTTTCTCCACCTCTTCTTCTCACTCACCCTCCCCATATTTCCATTGATGCACTAGCTGTAGGGGGGCTGAAGCCCCCCCCAAGCCCCCCTGTAGATCCGCCCCTGACCACAGTGATGGTGCTTCCACCAGCATTGACAGGGACATGAGCCCTTCTTCCACACCTTCTACCAGTACCATGGTCAGCGCCCGCGCAGAGTTTATCTGATTGGTATAAGTACATATCCGTGGTTGGTGTCTCTATTTTGCTGTGACAATCTTAAAATGGGTACTGATGCATGGGCCGGCCCGTATCTTTTTTTTAAAATATCAACATTTACAACTCATTATAAATAAATCATCTCTATTAAGCCACTCGCATTCAGGCACTCCCACGCTTTAGAGAACTGAAGGAGTGGGAGGCAACGATGGATAGCCATCCATTTCATAATCTAACCCAGAATGAGATGATCATGATCATCGTGGTGGTACCTGGCGCCTTCGTGGCTCTACTAGTCCTGTTGCTTGCTTTGTTGTGGCGCCGCTAGAAAACCACGCCATCCATCAGCAGCACTCAATCCAACATCGTCGCCAGAGGCAGCAGCTCCAGCAAGAGCGGATGGACCACATCCAATGACCACGTCGCCACTCCTCCTTCTGACACCATCATAGAGTTTCTGGCGGTGGCCCTAGTGCATCACCGCAGTCAGTGGCGGATGCAGAATAGGATTGAAGGAGGACCGATCTCTTCTTCTTCCTCTCTCTCTCTATTTTTTTCTTTTCTCACCCTCTTCTTCTCGCTCACCCTCCCCATATTTCCATTAATGCACCAGCTGTAAGGGAACTGAGGCCCCCCCAAGCCCCCTGTAGATCCGCCCCTAACCGCAGTGATGGTGCTTCCACCAGCGTTGACAGGGACATGAGCCCTTCTTCCACACCTTCTACCAGTACCATGGTCAGCACCCGCGCAGAGTTTATCTGATTGGTCTAAGTACATATCTGTGGTTGCTGTCTCTATTTTGCTGTGACAATCTTAAAAGGGGTACTGATGCATGGGCCGGCCCGTACCTTTTTTTAAATATCAACACGTACAACTATTTATAAATAAATCATCTCTATTAAGCCACTCGCATTCAGGCACTCCCATGGTTTAGAGAACTGAAGAAGCGGGAGGCAACGATGGATAGCCATCTGTTTCTTAGTCTAACCCAGAATGAGACGATCGTGATCATCGTGGTAGTAGCTGGCGCCTTCGTGGCTCTACTAGTCCTGTTGATTGCTTTGTTGTGGCGCCGCCAGAAAACCACGCCATCCATCAGCAGCGCTCAATCCAACATCGTCGCCAGAGGCAGCAGCTCTAGCAAGAGCAGATGGACCACATCCGATGACCACATCGCCACTCCTCCTTCTGACACCATCATAGAGGTTCCAGCGGTGGCCCAAGTGCATCACCGCAGTCAGTGCCGGATGCAGTACATTATTGAAGGAGGACCGATATCTTCTTCTTCCTCTCTCTCTATTTTTTTCTTTTCTCCACCTCTTCTTCTCGCTCACCCTCCCCATATTTCCATTGATGCACCAGCTGTAGGGGGGCTGAAGCCCCTCTGTAGATCCGCCCCTGACCGCAGTGATGGTGCTTCCACCAACGTTGACAGGGACGTGAGCCCTTCTTCCACACCTTCTACCAGTACCATGGTCAGTGCCCGCGCAGAGTTTATCTGATTGGTCTAAGTACATATCTGTGGCTGGTGTCTCTATTTTGCTGTGACAATCTTAAAACGGGTACTGATGCATGGGCCGGCCCGTATCTTTTTTTAAAAAATATCAACGTGTACAACTCATTATAAATAAATCATCTCTATTAAGCCACTCGCATTCAGGCAATCCCACGCTTTAGAGAACTAAAGGAGCGGGAGGCAACGACAGATAGCCATCCGTTTCTTAATCTAACCCGGAATGAGACGATCGTGATCATCGTGGTAGTACCTGGCAGCTTCGTGGCTCTACTAGTCCTGTTGCTTGCTTTGTTGTGGCGCCGCCAGAAAACCGCGCCATTCGTCAGCAGCGCTCAATCCAAAATCGTCGCCAGTGGCAGCAGCTCCAGCAAGAGCGGATGGACCACATCCAATGACCACGTCGCCACTCCTCCTTCTAACATCATCATAGAGGTTCTGGCGATGGCCCAAGTGCATCACCGTAGTCAGTGGCGCATGCAGAATAGGATTGAAGGAGGACCGATCTCTTCTTCTTCCTCTCTCTATTTTTTTCTTTTCTCACCCTCTTCTTCCCGCTCACCCTCCCCATATTTCCATTAATGCACCAGCTGTAGGGGAACTGAAGCCCCACCAAGCCCCCCTGTAGATCCGCCCCTGACCGCAGTGATGGTGCTTCCACCAGCATTGACAGGGACATGAGCCCTTCTTCCACACCTTCTACCAGTACCACGGTCAGCGCCCGCGCAGAGTTTATCTGATTGGTCTAAGTACATATCCGTGGTTGATGTCTCTATTTTGCTGTGACAATCTTAAAAGGGGTACTGATGCATGGGCCGACCCATATCTTTTTTTTTAAATATCAACGTGTACAACTCATTATAAATAAATCGTCTCTATTAAGCCACTTGCATTCAGGCACTCCCACGCTTTAGAGAACTGAAGGAGAGGGAGGCAACGATGGATAACCATATGTTTCTTAGTCTAACCCAGAATGAGACGATCGTGATCATCATGGTAGTAGCTAGCGCCTTCGTGGCTCTACTAGTCCTATTGCTTGTTTGTTATGGCGCCGCCAGAAAACCGCGCCATCCGTCAGCAGCGCTCAATCCAACAACGTCGCCAGAGGCAGCAGCTCCCGCAAGAGCGGATGGACCACATCCGATGACCACGTCGCCACTCCTGCTTCTGACACCATCATAGAGGTTCCGGTGGTGGCCCAAGTGCATCACCGCAGTCAGTGGCGGATGCAGAATAGGATTGAAGGAGGACCGATCTCTTCTTCTTCCTCTCTCTCTATTTTTTATTTTCTCCACCTCTTCTTCTCGCTCACCCTCCCCATATTTCCATTGATGCACCAGCTGTAGGGGGGCTGAAGCCCCCCTGTAGATCCGCCCCTGACCGCAGTGATGGTGCTTCCACCAGCGTTGACAAGGATGTGAGCCCTTCTTCCACACCTTCTACCAGTACCATGGTCAGTGCCCGCGCAGAGTTTATCTGATTGGTCTAAGTACATATCCGTGGTTGGTGTCTCTATTTTGCTGTGACAATCTTAAAACGGGTACTGATGCATGGGCCGGCCCGTATCTTTTTTTTAAATATCAACATGTACAACTCATTATAAATAAATCATCTCTATTAAGCCACTCGCATTCAGGCACTCCCACGCTTTAGAGAACTGAAGGAGCGGGAGGCAACGATGGATAGCCATCCGTTTCTTAATCTAACCCGGAATGAGACGATCGTGATCCTCGTGGTAGTAGCTGGCGCCTTCATGGCTCTACTAGTTCTAGTGCTTGCTTTGTTGTGGCGCCACCAGAAAACCGCGCCATCCGTCAGCAGCGCTCAATCCAACATCGTCGCCAGAGGTAGCAGCTCCAGCAAGAGTAGATGGACCACATCTGATGACCACGTCGCCACTCCTCCTTCTGACACCATCATAGAGGTTTCGGCGGTGGCCCAAGTGCATCATCGCAGTCAGCGTCGGACGCAGAATAGAATTGGAGGCGGACCGATCTCTTCTTCTTCCTCTCTCTCTATTTTTTTCTTTTCTCCGCCTCTTCTTCTCCCTCACCCTCCCCATATTTCCATTGATGCACCAGCTATAGGGGGTTGAATCCCCCAAGCCCCCCTGTAGATCTGCCCCTGACAGCAGTGATGGTGCTTCCACCAACGTTGACAGGGACGCGAGCCCTTCTTCCACACCTTCTACCAGTACCATGGTCAGCGCCCGGGCACGTCTAAGTACATATCTATGGTTGCTGTCTCTATTTTGCTGTGGCAATCTTAAAAGGGGTACTGATGCATGGACCGGCCCGTATCTTTTTTTTAAATATCAACGTGTACACCTCATTATAAATAAATCATCTCTATTATTTCTATTATTTTGCTGTTGTTGTAACTGTTTACCCGATCGAGAGAGAAAAATAGTAATATCTGCTATTTTCACTTTAACACGAACACCCCTCTATCAACCAATGCCTAGCAACAGAAATAGGATCCGTTGCTATATGACATATCCCACGTCGCACACCGCGCCCGCTCCCCTAATAACTTCGTCTGCACAGCCCGTGAACGTGGATAGTCCAACTGCCCCGTAGGGATTATCGTGATTGGGATTAACCGTGCCTTCATCTACTCGAGGCGGCAGGCGCCCGCGTACTCCTGGTGTCATCTGCCGATCCACACCATCCATCCTCCTCCTCTCTGCGATATCTTCGTCTGTGGGCAACTTCCTTCCCTCAACCACGTTCTTCAGATCCGGTGGCGGTGAGTATGCACAAGGAGGCGACGGGATCTGATGGAGGATATCACAGCCTCTGTCGTCTAATCCAACCTAGACCGAGCCTGCATCTCCTTGTGAGTTCGGGCATCAGGTATGATCTCTCCCTTCCTCTCAGTTTATAGGAAGATTATTGGTTCTATATTTTTTAATACATCACGTTGTTGCGATGCGACAATTTCTGGCACTGTGACCTGCTGTGGACAAGCTGAGAATGGAGGCAGCCATGCCAACCATAGCTACCTCGTCTCCCATATTGGACTCTGTCAGCAACATGACGTTGTTCCCCTGATCTACAAGGTCACGTCCAATCTCCCCTTTTCTGATTCTTTTTTTTTATCAGCACAATAATCTGTCCAATCCTCCCCATTCTGATTCTTCTTTTACCAGCACAACAATCTGTCCACTATGCTTTCGATAGAATGCTTCACAGAGATAAAAAAAAAGTTCCACTAATTTTTTGTGATATATGATAGTATGAATGTATGATACCTTGGAGATTATCAAACAAGTCATGTTACTAGGGAATCTGAGAAAAAAAATCAGTCAGAAGAAATTTACTTGTCTTCCATATATCTGAACTCACTCAATTTGTGTGGTTCCAGTCTTCTTGTTTTTAGGCAGCAAACTGGATGATACCCTTATGGAAAATCCAATAGGCAGGGTGAATAGTCCAGGAATCATATGATTACCACGTGAAGGTGTGGACAATGGAAGAAAAGGTTTCTGCTATACCATTTTTTGTTAAGTATACCAGTCTTCTTGTTTGTGCTATACCATTTTTTCTTAAAGTATTAAGAACCGCTGATTGATATCCCAAGTTGATATTTCTGTAAATCACTGTAATTTTGATGGATATGGTGTTTCTAGCTTGTTCTGACTCCTCAGTAGATTCTGACATTAAAATGTATTTGGTAATAATTCAGTTATGCTTACTAACGGATGATGCTATCTTTTTGAACTTGTGAAGACAAAGGTAAATCTTCTGAATTTTGTACTGTGATTTTGTGATATACAACTACCAGCTATGAGGAGGTGACTGAAGAAGAGATCTAGGAAGGTAAAGGTATCCCTTCTTCAAGTACGTACTAAAGTTCTCTGGCCATCTAAAAAATTTCCTGACTTTCTGATGACTAGTCAATCCCATGTACAGGAGGTGGATACCCTTGTTCAAGTACGTACAGAAGAACAGATCTAGCACATCCACCAGTTTCAATTTATTTTTTCGTGGCTTTATTGGTTCTAATTAGCTCAGCTTCTTTTATTTCAGGGTTGTTGTGTCACTGTAGACAAAGGGTATTAATGAAACCTTAATTCTACAAGAGCTGCCAGGAACAGGTATACATACATTGGCTCAGTTATTTTCCTTCACCAAGATTTGTAAATTCATGGAAAAATCGCATATTTTCCTAAACATGTTCTTAACGAAGCACTCTATATTTTCATGCAGGACAAATATATGATATTTTGGATGTTCAGATGATTGAAGGATCGAGAACAAGATTTCCTCTCAAGATTAGTTGTTTCGGAGTGGTGTTAACACTTGTGTACATTTATTTTTAGTATGGAACTTTATAGTTAGTGAATCATTGTATACAATTATAGTGGACCGTTTTCTTGAACCTATAAAATCATTTACATAATTTTAGTTAATTAATATTATCTTGAGTTCCAAAGATACATTTTTTAATGCTTCTGGTAAATTATTATTTTTATTAAATTCCATTGGCTCTCCAACGGAACTTCATTATATATTGCTAAATATTAAGTTGTACGCCGAAGATGCATGGCCCACGTGTCATAGGCTTTTCCATAATTAGCAACTTTATAAACATGTGCCTTCCGTACCGTTTCAAAATAAATGACATATATCATTATTATCTTTATTTTTTGATAAAAATAATCATCAAACAGATGCCACCCGCCGAGTCGAGTCTATGCGTCAAGCAGCAGAGGCTTGACTCGGGGAAATATTATTTTGTAGCAGAGTTTGACGTGAACAAAAGTCCATTGCTAGTGCAACTTATATGGCTGTGGTTTCTGACTCCATCTAGAAACCGTATCAGAAACGACAATAACCCACATATAGTTTTAGACGGGTCCAGCGGCCTTACGAGACAGGCAACCCTGTTCCTATATATAAAACTAATATAATGTACTGCTGCAGGCTGATTAGCACCGCAAGTAGTCCTGGTTAATTTGTGCTTCCCAGCAGCCTTATAGCAAACAATTCGCAGACCGTCAAGGCAGGAGAGAAGACAATCTGCTCGTGATCATCCAGTTACAGCCGAGGGAAATCCGGCGAGAAGAAAATTGTTGCCGGACTAGCAAGGCGACCTTGTTTGAAGTACTATGTAAAAAACTGTAATATCCACCAATGTCATCTACAGACCCCCGAACGAACGCGCGTCTGTGATACGAGTTCACAGACGTGTGTTGGGAACGCGAGTCTGTAGTAAAGTCGGCGGGCTCAAAAACGCGTCTGTAAGACGAGAGCGTGGTTCATGGACCCGAAAAAAACATTCAATCCGGCAGACTCCAGCACCCTCCTCACTTCGCGTCCGCGCCCCCTCGCATCTGCATTTCGCATCCGCCCCCCTCCTCTCATCTCCTCCAAGCCTCCTCTCTCTCTCTGTCTTCCTTGGGATTAGCTAGGGTTCCTCGTCGGCGCAGCCACCGGCCTCTCCTCTGTCGGTGCAGCCACCGCCCCATCCTCTGCTGCTATGCCTCCACCCCCTTCTCTCCTTTCCTCTCTCTCAGATCTATATGTTGCCGCCCTACACCGCTAGGAACCCTGAGGACGACTTCGGCGTCACCGGCGGCGGCGCGGCGGATCCAATGCCTCCCCGATGTCCGCGCTGGCGTCCCCATGGACCTAGCTCCCCGACACCCGCGCCACCCGGCCACCCCCATGGTCCTCCCTAACGCTGCCGCCCCAACCCCCAAGGGCTTCTGGACGCCTGTGCCGCCGCCGCTGAGTCTCTCCGGCACTCGTGCAGTCGTGCTGCTGCCATCGGGAGGTGCGCTCTCTCTTTTACCCTCTCAGATCTACTCTCTTCAGTGGATTAAGGGATTGGTGAGACTGGGGTTAGGAACTAGGGACTGGAGTAAGGGATTTGGTGCATTTGACTCTTCAGGAACCGGAGTATTATGCTAATGAGTGCTTGACATGGATTAATTACTTTCTTTTTTGTCAGAGCCGTTGCATCCTATCTTCATAGTTATATGTAACAATTTTTTGATTTGGTCTTTTGCATGAATTCAATCTGTAGTTATATGTGCCAGAGAAAACTTAAAATTGTTGTTCTAAAACAAGCTAGTCAGTAGTTAGTTGGTATGTTGATTCCGTATAAAAAATATTGGTATGGTAGTTATGTTCAATTCTATGAATTTATTTAAGTATGCTTGTGAATTCAAGTAGACTTTACAGATTTCATGGGTTCAGTGTAATGTAAACCTGTAGGTTGCTTGTGTCACATTCTCAGTCAGATACATGCATTAGAATTGAATGGAGTCCTTGCCATATTTATTTAAGATTGATGAACCAATATCTATCGACCATGACATCAATGTTCCCTAGAGTAAATGCATCAAAAGTAGGAAGGAGTGAACTTTCAATAGTTCTATTTGTTGCTTATAGTATACTGAAAGTGATCTCGTCTCTCTGGTACTTTTTCTCTCAATTGTCCACAACCTACATTCACTTAACAAGTCACTTTTTCTTAAGAATAATAATAGCTTTCAAGTTTCTCTTTGTCTGCATAGGACAATGATTTGCTGCATGATATCTTTGACATAAAAATTGATCATTATACTGAACATGTCAACCACTGAAAATGTATGTTTTTCACAGCTTGGATGGCCTTGTTAGTCCCTCGGCTGCCCAGCGCCAGTAAGCAGCTAGCTTACCGACCGACACACTCACTCATTATGGCTAGAGGTAGAAGAAGATATTGAGAACAACTCTCACGCACACATTGCACAAGCATTAGCATTGGCCGGAGCTCTCTGCTATAGCTCTGAACTAGAGCTCTACGGTCTGAGTGTGGCAACTGAACTGAGTATTCCATTGTCCTTTGGATGGAATATATACAACTCTAGTTGTACCTCTACCAGGTACATAGTTGTTGGCCAACTACACCAACTACCTACTCCTGAGTACAAGAGTACACCAACTACCTACTCCTAAGGTACAGGGTATACCAACTACCTACTCCTAAGGTACAGAGCACACCAACTACTCCTAGCAGTACAAAGCTTACCTCAACCCACTACCAAGACATGGTTGATGTAATAGCTACCAACTACTATACTATGCTACAGTTACAGGAACTGGTCGGCAGAGTCGATCAGTCCCCAACTCCCAACAGGGAGTGGTCGGCTGAGCCGACCAGTCTCCGAGCAAGGAGAAATGGGGGAGTAGCAGATTATGTCTAACAATTCTTCCCCTAATCCTGCTGCTAGCCCAATGCCTTGACCTCATTCATGCCAATCATCTTCCTCAGCTCCATGAACTGTAGGCGTCTGAGTGACTTGGTGAGGATGTCAGCGAGCTATTTGCCGGTCTCGATAAACTTGATGACAATCTGCCCTCCTTCGATGCAGTCCCGGAGGAAGTGGAACTTGATATCGATGTGTTTGCTCCGGTCGTGGAGGATGGGGTTCTTGGAGAGGGAGATGGCGGGCTGGTTGTCCACCATCAAAGCTAGCGGGTGAGCTTCCTCACCAGTCAGCTCGCCCAGTAGCCAGTGTAGCCAGACAGCCTGGCACACCACCATGGCCACTACGACATACTCTTCCTCACACGTCAACGGCGCCACGATCTTTTGCTTCAACGACTGCCAAGCAATGGGGGATGCTCCAAGGAAGACGAGCACGCCGAAGGTGCTCCATCGCCCATTAATGTCACTCGCCATGTCTGCATCGCTGAAGATAGTGAGCTCTGGCTCACCTACCTTTGCCTTGGGGTGCCTCACTGAAGACCGTGAGCTGCAACCCACCCTTGCTGCCACTCTTGGGGAAGATGATCGCTTGATCGAGCATCCCCTTGATGTAGTGCAACAACCTTTTCACTGCCAACCAGTGATCTTTGCGCGGGTCCTCCATGAAACGGCTGACGTACCCGACAGCGAACATGATGTCTAGCTGAGTATGCGTGAGGTAGCGTAGCCCATCGACGATGTTCCGGTAGCGCATCGCATCTACCTTCGCCGCCGTATTGTGCTTGGATAGCTTCAGCCGCTCTTCCATCGGAGTTGCACACGGCTTGCACCCCGCCATGCCGCTCTGCTCCAGCAGCTTCTCCGCATGGGCGCGCTAGCCCAGGGAGATGCTCTGCTTCCCCTGCCTCACCTCGATGCCAAGGTAGTAGGAGAGCACGCCGAGATCGCTCATCTTGAAAGGAGCCACCGTCTCATGCTTGGAACCTTTGATGTCCTCTGCTCGTGCTCCGGTGACGATTAAGTCATCCATGTACATGTCAACGACGAGCTCCTCCTTCCCCCATCGCCGTGTGTAGAGCGCGTGCTCTATAGCGCAATGAGTGAACCCAAGCTCGCCCAAGGTGGCGTTGAGCTTGGCGTTCCACGCTCGAGGGGCCTACCGCAGCCCGTAGAGCGCCTTGCATAGCTTGAGCACCTTGTGCTCAGCGCCCTTGACAGCGAAGCCCGGAGCTTGCTTGACGAAGACCGTCTCCATGAGCTCGCCACTGAGGAATACAGACTTGATGTCGAGGTGGTGGACACGCCAGTCCTTTGCTGCTGCCATGGCCAACAGCAAGTGAACGGACTCCATTCACACCACCGAAGCAAATACTTCCTTGAAGTCGATGCCCTCACGTTGCATGAAGCCACGGGCGACGAGCCGAGCCTTGAACTTGACAATGGCGCCACGCTCATCCTGCTTCACCTTGTAGACCCACTTCAAGCTAATCGGCTTGCAGCCCACCGGTGGATCTACCAGCTCCCATGTGCCATTGTCCTCAATGGCCTTCATCTCTTCCAACATCGCCCATCGCCAATTGGTGTCACGTTCAGCTTTTACGAACGTCGGTGGCTCCTCGGCACTAACAAGGAGTAGCTCTAGATCGTCAATCCGTCGACTCTCCAGGCCTGTGGTCCCTATGTTGCCGACGATGTTGTCCAGCCTGTGGAACCGGACCTCCTCGCTGTCTTGGAAAGCATCCACGAACACGTTGATGTCACTCGGAGGGGAGATGCACTCGATTGGAGGTCCTTGGCCTCCCTGTTCTGCCGGAGTGGTCGGCATTGCTGCCGGACCACTCGGCACCACTGCCGGAGTGGTCGGATCCACTGCTAGAGTGCTCGGCATTGCTGCTGAAGTGCTCGGCATTGCTGCTGAAGTGCTCGGCACCCCCTCAGGAGGGCTCGGCACCGCCCCAGGTGTGCTTGACACCCTCCCGGAGTGCTTGGCACCGCCCTAGGAATGCTCGGCTCTGTTGCTAGAGTGGTCGGCATCTCCTCTCCAGCATCTCCAGCACTGTGGATGACCAAGCGCTCGATAATGAAGGTGCTGATGAAGTCGCCAGCTTGCCCCGTGCTTAGATTGTCCTAGTCCCAGGCCGCCATCTCATCGAACACCACATCCCTAGAGATTACCACCTTGCCTCTCTTGGGATCATAGAGCCGATACGCCTTGGTACCCTCCTCGTAGCCCAAGAGCACCATAAGCGTGCTCCTGTCTTCCAGCTTACTGAGGTGAGGCTTGGTGTTCTTCACATGGTCGACGCAGCCAAATGTCTTGAGGAAGGACACATTCGGCTTGCGTCCATGCCAAGCCTTGGACGGCGTCTTGCCCTTCAGGGCCTTGGTGGGCGCGCGGTTGAGGATGAATACCACTGTGGTCATCGCCTCTCCCCAGAACTTTGCCGATAAGCCTTTGGCTTTCATCATGGATTGAGCCATGCCGACCACCGTCTAGTTCCGCCACTCCACCACACCATTTTGCTATGGCGAGTATGACGCGGTGTGGTGTCGCATCACGCCCTGATTCGCGCAGTACGCAGCGAATTCCAACGAAGTGAATTCGCTACCGCAGCTTCTTACCGCTCTCCACCTCCGCGCGTGCCTTGAACTTCTTGACCGCTTCTGCCGCCTCAGTCTTGCTGGTCAGAAGCTGCAACCACATGTACGGGCTACAATCATCCACCTACAAGATGAAGTACATGCGCCCGCCGGGCGTCGCTGGCATGATTGGCTCACAGAGGTCACCGTGGACCAGCTCAAGGGCCTCTATCACACGGTACTTTGCTGTCTTCGGGAATGGTAGCCTTCTTTGCTTCCTAGCCAGGCAGCTATTACACAGCTCGCCTACGTGCTCGATGTGAGGCAGCCCAATAACCATCTTCTCAAGCCGACCAAGAGCATCAAAGCTGAGATGTCCATACCAGGCATGTAACAGCCACGGCTCCTCTGTGTGGCATGCAGCCAAGCAGATGGGTTGTTCCACCTTCAGGTCGAGCAGGTATAGCTGGTTCTAGGGCCTCTTCACCTTGGCAAGAAGCCGCTACTCCCGGTCCCTGATCCTGAGGACGCCGTCCTTGATCAGTACCTCACTATCGCGCTCATCCAGCTGGCCAATGCTAATGATTCTTGAACATAGCTGCGGGGTGTAATATACTTTCGTTAGCGCATGGTGCTCGCCGTTCTAGCACCTGAAGATGATGGTATCATGCCCTCGGATCACCACCCTTGAGCCATCACCGAACTTCACCGTACCGGTCACATTACCGTCGAGCTCGGAGAAGGCTTCCTTGGAGCCCATCATGTGGTTGCTGGCGCCGGAGTCCAGGTACAACTGCTGCTCCAGCTCGTCGCCCACACGTCTGAGGTGGACTTGGGCACGCTGTTCATCGAGGTTGACAGCCTTCAGAGCCTTCCTAGGCCCTTCCACCGCCCCCACCTCTCCCTTATCCTTGGCCTCAATGTCGTGCAGTGCACAGAACGTCGCCATCAAGAGAGTGGCCTCATCATCAGCAGCAAACTACGCCAGATGAGCCTCAACCTTCTTCTCCTGCTTACGATTTGGGCACTCCTTTGCCTAATGGCCCGTCTTCCCGCAGCGCCGATAGGCATTGGGGTCGACCTTCTTCTTCTTCTCTAAAGAATCCTTGCCACGGCGCTTGCCATCGCTACCGCAGCTGGAAGAGGCTTCCCCGGACTTCTTCTCCTTCATCCGGGTATCCCACTCCTCTGTCAGCAGTAGCTTGCCGCTGTCCATTGTTTTTGTCGCCTGCTCCAGGCGCTCATCTACTGCCCGTAACCGACCAGTCATATCCTCAATGGTGAGGGTGGACAGGTCCAGCATTGTCTCTATGGAGAGAGCGATCTGGATGTACTTCGCCGGTACAGAGTGGAGGCACTTGGAGACCGCCTCTTCTTCGTCGATGGTGGCACCGTGGCTCCTCAGCTTGCTGATGAGCGTCTGTAGGTGGAGGGAGAAGTCCTTCACCGATTCACCATCCTTGAACTTGAGGTTGGCGTACTCCTACTTCAGCAGCTGGGCCGTGGCCTTCTTTGCGTGGTCGGAACCGACGCGCATCGCCGCAATGGCCTCTCATGCCTCCTTAGCAGAGCTCTTCGCCCCTAATGGCTCCCTATACTCTGGTGGCACAGCAGCGAGGATAGCCTCCAACGCTGACATGTTGTCTTCTTCGTTGTCGGTGCCCTTATCAACAGCATTCTAGAGCCGTCGGGCTCTGAGCTTGACCTTCATGGTCACCGCCCACTCGCCATAGTTTGTGCGAGTCAGCGTCGGCCAACTAGTGCGGCTGACCTCCCGCACCATGTGCACGATGACCTCCTATCGTGGCTGGGCAACCACAGTAGCGCCGCTGCTGTCGTCCATCTCCAAACCGTCCGTCATCACCAGCGGTTAGTCCGGGAACGGCGCTTGTACGGCTCCGGTACCACTTGTTAATCCCTCGGCTGCCCAGCGCCAGTAAGCAGCTAGCTTACCGACCAGCACACTCACTCACTATGGCTAGAGGTAGAAGAAGATATTGAGAATAGCTCTCACATACACACACTGCACAAGCACCAGCGTTGGCCAGAGCTCTCCGCTATAGCTCTGAACCAGAGCTCTGTAGTCTGAGTGTGGCAACTGAACTGAGTATTCCATTGCACTTTGGATGGAATATATACAACTCTAGCTGTACCTCTACCAGGTACATTGTTGTTGGCCAACTATCTACTCCTGAGTACAATAGTACACCAACTACCTACTCCTAAGGTACAGGGTATACCAACTACCTACTCCTAAGGTACAGAGTACACCAACTACTCCTAGCAGTACAAAGCTTACCTCAGCCTACTACCAAGACATGGCTGATGTAATAGCTACCAATTACTGTCCCTACTGTACTATGCTACAGTTACAGGAAAGAACTGGTCGGTAGAGCCGATCAGTCCCCAACTCCCAACAGGGAGTGGTCGGCCGAGCCGACCAGTCTCTGAGCAAGGAGAAATGGGGGAGCAGCAGATTATGTCTAACAAAGCCTTGCCTTCTGCTTATAATTTGTCAAATATAACATGTCAACCACTTGTGTATCCTGACATAATACTCCTAGGCGTGTTTTATATCTGGGTTCTGCTGAGCACTACTGAGCTAACCCTGTAAATGAAGATATGTTACTTACTGAAAGCCCACTACTATGGCCTCTATTTTAGATTATGCTGCAATTATAGCAACGGTAATGTGCAGACTTTGGCCTCTATTTTCTTGCAGTTTAGATTCTGGGATGCACAAACTTCTCAGAATATTAGAGTGTTGGGGGACTGGTACTCGTAGGGCCTTACAGATAAATGGTTTTTAGACTGCAGTTTTTTGTATTATGACATTCAGATACTTGTGCAACATCAAGTGAGCTAGTGTGGACCTGACCATGCATTTCTTTGATCCTGTTTAAAGAATTTGGAATTTTGTCAATTTTGGCCCTTGCATATTTCTTTGAAACATCTGTAACATGTGAAACCTGCAGTATGTAGATGCAGTTTTTATCTCATGACTCCAATTTTTGGGTATTTAGGCCTTCTGATTTTTTTTTCTGATGATGACTTCTTTTTTAGGTGGAGCCGGTGTGCCTCCTGGAACCAAACCTGAAACATGTGTTCTTCCTCCATCACATTGCAGAGCTACCATAGTAAAGTATAAACCAATCCCCTACAGACGCCGGATGAACAACGCGCGTCTGTTCAGATTGTTCTAGCTCTAAATTGCTAGCTACCTATTTGACCAGCAAATGTATTACTTCTAAAATTATTCAGTGCCCTGATTTGACCAGCAGATGCACTCCCTTTTGCAGTAGAACATTTAAAACGCAGTTGGCCTACCTGAGGAACACTATGCCAAAGGTTCTACAGGAACTCCACCTGACAGGCAACATAATTCATTGCCATGGTAAGATATCACTCTTTCTTGTCAGTCTTTTAACTAATTACAGTTTTAGCATAACAGAATGCTTGGTTCCGGACTACTGAATGTTTGGTTCCTGAGAGCAGAATATTTGGTTCATGACTATAAATAGTTGTAGCCACAATAGAATAAAATTAGGTGATATGGAGGACAAAGAGCACGAATCCTTACATGTAAAATTTTTATGTCAAACACATTACTGAAGCACTAATTGGAGAGTTATGTCAAACGCACTAGAATTAATGGAGAACTCTTGTTGCATGTAAAACTGCTTTCTAATGCCGAGTGTAAGTATCCTTATGTAGTGTTGCGATTTGGAAAATACAGATATACTTGATTTGTTCAAAGGGGAAACTAAATTGAAATTTCTGGAAAATACAGCTATACAGTTAAGATGAAAGTACAGAAATGTTCCATGATGCTTACTATTCTCGACTATATCTTGCAAAGTTAACTGCACTCCCAAGGAAATTATATCACATAAACTGTCCTTTTTAATGCATTGGTCTGAAAAAAGCATTGCAACATGATGCTAGATTGGGGATGACCAAGACACTGTTAGGTAGAAGAAGCCACCGCTTTTCCTTTAGCCTTTACTTGTGTGTAAGCTGCTGGTGGCTTCCTTCCTAACATTTTTCTCTTTCCTAGCATCACATTGAGTTGACTTATTGTTTCTCATATTGTTGGATCCATGTTTTCTATTTGCTGGGAATTATATTTGTCTTATCAATGGCAAAATTGCCCTTTAAGTGTTACATATTCACTATCTTGATCTCCTTTGTCCTCTGTTTATAGGAGCGGGCTAATAAGATACCGTAAGACCTTGAGGAGCTTGTGAAATCTTTGAATGAGCAATGCAACCGATATGGGTTAAGAGCTAAGCCAACTACTTTAGTGGAACTTCCTTTTGGTACTTTAGTAAGATCTTTAGTAGAGCTTGTTTTGGTTGTGTTTCTTGTTTATTTAAATGCATACTGTACACTGATTCCCTGTCAGCTATGAGCTAATGTAAAATACTTTAGTCAGATCTTACTTCATGTATATGAAATTGCTGATTAGCAATTGACTACTACGTATATAGTTTGATGTGTCATGTATGGTATATCTAAGACCGTGGCACTAGAGATTTTTCTTTTTTTTTTTTTGTTTTAGTAAATCCTTATCACAGACGCGTATTAGTTATGCGCGTCTGTGCTAAGGGCCATCACATACGCGTGTTGGCTAAGCGCGTCTGTGAGGGGCCATCACAGACGCGTGTTGACTATACCAGTCTGTCTTATAACCAATCACAGACGCGTGTTCCTGTATTACAGACACTTGTTGGTAACGCGTGTCTATACTATATGCTTATTACACATGCGCGTTATTAGAGACGCGCTGAAGCGCGTCTGTGACGTCTCTAAAGACTCATCTGTGATGTGATGTTTCTACATAGTGAAGCCTGCCAGGTACTAGTCTATCCCAACGAGATGAGGGCTGATCATACTAGCTTTCTATTTGAATTACGGTGTGCTGCAACAACGAAATTTGTTCAGTATGTATGCTTATTTTCTCTTGTTGTTACACACCGTTTTCTTTATTTGATTTGCCATGTAAGGATGGGCCGCTCAGCAAAGGAGACTCGTAACACCAGGAATTCAGAGGAGGCTCCAGGTCGCAGCAAAGATCGCTCTAGTAATTCTCCGCTGACCCGTCCCCGTCGACAGTATCGAAAGCCAGTGTTCAGGGCACCGCAGTCTAATGCTGCAGCCAATGCTTCTTAACAGGTACATTACGCACATGCAAATAGCTCGTATATAGTACTTGCCATTAGTATAATGCTTACGTGAACCTCCTGCCTTTTCCTTTTTCATTTCTTGTGGATCGCATATAGTTCTTGTGGATCGCACACCCTATACGCTGTACAGTGGGTTCGCTGACTATGCGCCGAAAGAGAAGCCATGGGAGGTATTCTTTTGGCGCCAAGAATTCGATGTTTTCAAAGATGCAGATCCCAAAACTCAACCTTCAGGCAGCGAAGTTTCCACTACTAGCAAAGAAGACCTGAATCAGTCCATAACAAAAATTGCAGCATATTTGAAGCTTGGTCGAGGCCAACAACTGATCCTTGAACCAGCAACCGAAGTCATTAAGAGGGAAGAAAAATACAGGTCCAGGTGCCGAGTCCCAACTCCAGGCAAAGATTTGACAACTTCTCTTTACGAAGTTCCCCTCGGCATACGCAAAAGACCAAGGGAACAGCCGGTTCAAGACCGTTGCGCCACAGTGTCTATTGTGCGTCCAGTAATGGATGGCCCTGTGACCTACAAGGACCTCCCTGACCGCACTGCAACGTTGGCGCAGAAATTTATCAGGTCACCTTCTTCAAAGTGGACGCACGAGCACCCTCCACAACTCCGGCTCAGTGTCCAAATGAGCAAGAAAATATTGATATGGGCTTCAATGATGCTGGTGAACAAAGAAGATCGTGAGATCTTACAGAAAACTGGCATTTTCCGTGGAGTTTTAGCATCAATTTATCAATGTGAAGTTGATCCCTCCTTGGTGGCTGCCTTTTTGACATACTGGAATATTGATGAACATACCTTGCTGTCCAGCCAGCAGGGCGAGATAGGCTTTCCTCTGCACACGATTTCTGATGCAATGGGTATACCAATCGTCGGTCGCCTGTATGAAGAATTCATCCCACTTGAGCCAGCTATGCGTGGCCATGTTGAATCTCTCTATGCCGTTTACTAAGCCTATGCCCTGTGGACATGCATGAAGCCAGGACCAGGCTTGGTGACTATTTCCACCTGGGTGGACCACTTTCTCAACGACCGAGCTAATTCTTTCAAAGTTTCCCCGCCGGATGGTTTCGCCGATCCAGCCGATCCTCTATTCCTCTACTCCAGGAAGTAGGCTTCCGAGTTGAAGTTCGAGATGGCCGTCCTGCTGCTGTTTTGGGCAAGCAAAGACTTCCTTTCATCGTTACATATTCGCCGGTGCTCTACCGTGCCGCCTTCGTAGCAGCTTGGCTTTGTACTTACTGTATTCCCGTCAGGGCTGGGCATTACATTCGCCCAGAAGTTTTTAGTATGGCCGTAAAAATCGCAGAAGGCACTCGAGTGGCTATCGGCGTGGCGAGCTTGGCCTTCTTATTTCGCAAATTGGACTATGGAGAAGCGAAGGAATTGAAAAATACCTATCACCTACAAACATCTTACCCACTTAAGGCCTCCACCGTCGGATGTGTTTCAACTTTACATCCAACGCTTGATATAGACCTGACAGGTGGACCCAAGACGAAAAGGACGATATTTATGTGACAAAACACACTTTCCTGTTGCCGATCTCCCCCTCCAATCCGTTTTTTCTTACGCGCGCGGAAGCCTACCCGCCGCCTGTACCTCTCTCTGCCCGCGCGTACCCACAACCAGCCCTCTGCCTCTCCCCCCGCGCACCTCCCGAATCGCCGGGACGCAGACGCCGCCTTGGCCTTTTGCCCATCGGCGAACTCGAGCGGGCGTCCGTCTCAGAGGTGCGATCCCTCCTCTCCCACCTCCCGATCCCTAATTCCCAAATGCGCCTCCTCCGTTCAACTCGTTCCGCTCGCGAATCTGGTTGCCCCCTCTCCTCCTACACGCCGCCGCGGCCGCCTCCATCCAACCCTGTTGCCATGCCGGCCACTGAGCCACGCGTGGTGCCGCACCCAGCGGGGATGAAGGCACGCCGCAGGATGGAGCCACGACTCACGTGCCGCCGCGCGCCCTTCGTCTTTGTCTCTCGCTCGCCAATATGACCACTGCGATCTTCTTCCTGGCGACCCCATGATGTCAAGCAGCTGCTCCTCCACCGCGCGTACCCGCCGGCTCACGGCAGCAAGGCCAACGGCAACGCCACCGCTGTCAGGGACAAGAGGGTCGCGTCCTTCAGTACCTTCTTCACCATCAACGATGCGCGCATCCCAGCCCGTGCGGACGGAGGTGCGCCGCCTCGCCCAGACCAGGTCTCGTCGGAGCCCACGTCCACCGGATCCGTCGAGCAGGGCCGCAGAATCCAGGTATGGTTGAGACACTCCCAAATCTTCCTATTGGATCGATTTATTTATCCCGTCTCCTTGCAGGATGCAGATCGAGAGAAGGTTTATCCGATGCCTATGAATATGGATCTAAGTTGGCATATGTGATTACTCCTTCTACCAATTAAATCCTTTGACTCGGAGCCGGAGGCATGCATCTGCTCACATCTGATGCTGGACCAGCGAAAAGATGCATCGATGCTTTTGTATTCATTACCAGACTCTATTCGTGTTCATCAATGTTCAGGTACAGTACCTGGCGCTGTATTGTCTGTTTGCATGCGTGACTACTGCACGAATTTTTAGATATGAATTAATATATGAAGCGTATTCCTAATATACATGCAAAAATACATATACCTTAATGCTAAGTTGCTTATATTAATGGTATTACACGTTCCAGGTGTTGGTCTCACCATCTGTTTTCATGGTGTACGTGCTGCATATTACATGATTTCTGGTCACCATCAGGAGTGGTTCGTGGATGTCTCTACAATGCTAGCAAGCAAAATGGCCTACTTTAATTTAAATGTTCACTAAATACTATTAGCTTCTTGTCATATACTGGCCGACCGTAAATACTAATATATTTTTTTGAGTATATGCACATACTCTCCTAGATAGAGCATGTGTTCATACTCTGCCGCCATATATACCAGCTATATAACCTTGTATTGTATATGTATCAATGCACCTCTGAGTATGTGTACCGTGTACGTACTCTGGTACTCATACTAATGTCTAATATATACGTGCTCCTAGAGTCAACATGTATGTACTCATACTCCCTATAAACATGTATGGTTTCATACTCCTTATAAACATATGATGCTACGGCGATCGGGAAACCAGGCTCTCGGTGTTCCCGGTGCGATCACGGATCTTTGGTGGCCACCGGCAGGCGGTAGTGCAGCACCGTGCTGGCGTGTGTGGCAGACCGCAGGCGCAGGCGGCTGCTGGCTGCATCATCGCGGCCAGGCACTCGCATGCAAGCACATTTGTTCTTCGTTGATATTTGATAATTTTGATTATGGTTTCAAAACAGCAGCTCTGTTGGAGGCATACCAACAGAATACCATCTATCCATATCTTGAGATATGCTACAGTTACGCAGATGCAAATAGTTATGGAGGAGGCATGAAGCAAGAAATATTTATCAGAAAGTTGTCAGCATCTGGACCAGTAGGATTCTTGTGTCACCCGTCTGAGAGGTAAACCACTACTATTTTTTCCTTATTTTGTCATATCAATATGATGCACACATTATTTTAGCAAATTATGGACTAGGCATAACATTTCTAGAAAGGGCAATAAAAATTAGCAGCAAGGACTGGAGCTTTATTCTATGCAGCATGGCAGCCTACACCTACAGATTTCCGAGTCCCTGTTCCCACCACAGCTGCTCCAGTTACCGGGACTACCGAGACGATTCCGTCGTCTATTGCATCGTCCGAGCCACCTCAGACAGTCACTCCTACACTTGAGGTTTAAGCGACAGTGACAGCAGCAGTTGTGGCTCCACTTTCTACAGTGACACCTCTAGAGTCACAAGCCACGCTAGTTACTGAGCAGACTCAGACCGCTTCACCTTCACTTCCAGCTATAGAGGGTCAGACTGCTCAGAGTTCAGGGTCAGAGGATGATGCAACTCAATTCTAGATTTCTCACCGCACCTCAGCGCCCGACTCGACTGCTCCTGTCCCGCCGTCCGACCCTTAGGTCTTAGTGCTTGACGTCAAAGGGGAGAGGGACCGTGTATGTTAGATTTAGGGGGAGAGTGCGAGATGGTCTCGATTCTTTTGGTTTTTTGTGTGTGATATTTCGTGCATTCACGTTTACTTTTATGCATTGTATTATATACATGTGATGGTGAGACTTATGTGACATGTGTGCTCTCTACATTGATATCTCTATATATGTCATGTCACTTGGTTATGCTCATTTGCTTTGCTTCCATGTTTTACTCCGATTCAAATGAGCTCTACTTCATGTACTCATGTTTAATTCATATATTTTGAGTACACCATGATGGCTTGGGTCATATAAGCATGCCTAACCCTTTTGTTCTTATTGTCAAAAGCTTATATGAACCAAGCATGTTAAAAACCTCACTCGTGTCTTTTACATACTCGAGGTTGTGTTGTCATCAATCACCAAAAAGGGGGAGATTGAAAGCATCTAGGCCCCTAGTTGGGTTTCGGTGATTAATGACGACACGAGACTACTATGACTAACGTGTGTTTTGTAGAGGCAATTTGAGTTAGGTCATGGAAATGGAAATTTATTGGACAATCATGGTTGTCATGCCCCTGTCGATCGAAATCGTTTTGGTTTTCAAAGGATGGACGATAAGGTTAAGGGCGGACAAGTTCTAAGTGTCGTTTGGTGTTGGAGAGACACTTAGAGTAGTTTAGGACTTTGTTTTTTCCTTTGGCCGTACTATTAAGAGGGGTATGGACTAGTAGCTTGACCTAGGTGAGTCTAATGGATTGTGTGTGGTGCACACTTGTCAAACTTAGCACTAGGTAGCTCAGGAATAGCCCTAAGATCGATAGAAGACAACTTCATTCGCAAAGTATTTTGAATTGGAAGTGAATGGAGGGTCAAATGACTGACCGGACGTTGGTTTGGTTGTGACCGGACATAGCTTGGACAGTCCGGTCAGTTCATTTGATCGACAGCTGCTGTCTGTGTGCGACTGGACGCTAAATAGAGAAATGACTGGACTCTGGGTGCCAGCGTCCAGTTAACATCAGTAAGGTTCTAGAGAGGGATTTTGCTGACCGGACGCGTCCGGTGGGTGATGACCGGACGCTAGGGTGCCTACGTCCGATCAACATCAGAGAGCATCGATAGAGGCATTTTACTGACCGGACGCGTCCGGTGGGTGATGACCGGACGCTAGGGTGCCTGCGTCCGATCAACATCAGAGAACATCCATAGAGGCATTTTACTGATCGGACGCGTCCGGTGGGTGATGACCGGACGCAGGTCAGAGTCCGTTCAGACCTAACGGCTCTCTCTGACACAGTGACGTGTACTACTGACCGGAGTGTCCGGTCAACCTGACCGGCGCGTCCGGTCACCCTGAAACTTGCTAAGTTGGACCTCAACCATTATGTTTTGAATGGGGGGTATAAATACATATCCCACTCGTCCATTTGAGCTCTCTTGTCCATTTTTTCAGTTGAGAAACACCTTTGGAGTGCAAAGGAGAGCAAGAGCCTAGTGGGATGATTGAGATTTGATAATCCAAGATTAAGAACCTCATTAGTGCTTAGGGAGTAACAAGTGTGCATCAACCTTTCTCAGTAGGCTTGTCTTGGTCAAGTGAGAGTTTGTGCTTGTTACCCTTGGTGATCGCCATCACATAGATGGCTCGGTGGTGATTAGGAGCTTGGTGTTCATCCGGCGGAGCTTGTGGATGACTCAAGTCATGTTATGAGCGGTTGTGGGCGATTCACCGTGACGGAGTGTAAAAGATTCAGCCCGTAGAAAGCACTTGATCCTTGCGTGGATCAAAGGGGAGCTACACCCTTGCGCGGGTGCTCCAACGAGGACTAGTGGGGGAGTGACGACTCTCCGATACCTCAGGAAAACATCGCCATGTTCCTTTCCCTCTCTTTACTTTGAGCATTTACATTTGAGCAATTCATTTCATGTCTTTATTACATTCCTAGAATTGCTATGCTATAGTAGGATTGGAACCTATGGAGCAAAACTTTTATGCGAGAGAACAATAGAACAATAGAACTTTTATGTGTAGGACTTAATTATTGCAAAAATTTAGAATTAACTCAATTCACCCCCCCCCCCCCCCCCCCTCTTGGGCATCTTGTTCAAACGTTTACCATTTTCAGACCGCTGCTCTGTGTCCAAACATTTCAGTTACATGGTCATCTTTTTCTTTAGTTATTCAGTCTTATGTGCTCGACCTTGATTTTGCTGCATGCCTGAATTTACACAATAAACTGAATTTTGTAAGACATATTCTAAATTTCCATGTACTACTTACTCCTGTCTAAGTTGACCATTGGTAGAGTTAGCTCCTACAAGGTGGAAAGAAGAAATCATTGGCAATATTAACCTTGAAATTTTGACTCAGGTAAGAATATGTCAATTAGTATTATGGATTATGGTGAACCGTGATGCATATATGAGACAAATATATATTGCGTTTGGCGGAAAGTTACTTTAGTCAGGTTCCCAAGACAAACAATACCTTGGACAATTTTTGCAGTACTCTCTGGATAAGCTACAAAAAACTATATTCTCCTGCAAAGGAACACCAGATGAAGATGAGTCATGACAAATTGTCGGGAGAATTGATTGAAGACGCCTTAGGGGCCGTTTGGATCCTTTTATTTGGAGGAATTAAAATCTACATAATAAACTAATTTATTTGGCTTGGAATTTGACATTCCATCACTTTCCAAAGTTCACTTATAAGCCTATCTCAAATTCATAGGGTGGAAGAAAATGGATTCTATAGATCACCATGCTATGTTTTTTACTTTGCAACTTACAACAAACCCTTCAACTCGCTCCCCTACGGAACAAATACCACACAGACAAGCATCTCTCTTATAGCTAACAATAATATACAAATATAATCCATATACAACCATATTAGCTTAATTAATATGTGTCTAAATTATGATTAATAAAATGAATTCAATTCCAAGGATCCAAACGGGGCCTTAATCTAATTACGGAATCCAAATTCAATTGTTGTTTCTGTTATCAAGGGTGTGACAACTATGGAGGAATTAGAAGTCCTTAATATATTGACTCTGTTTTGTAAAAAAACTGATGAGCTATATGTCAAATTACAATATTACCTCATGAATAAATGTCCTCACCCATAACATGGCTACCATCTCCCACAAGAAGAACTTCATCACCTGCCTTTCCACCCCTAGTGGTGAAATTATAGTAGACCATGATCAGAAGGCCCAAGTCTTGTGGGACAGCTTCAAGAAGAGAATGGGGGTTAGTGATTTCAGTGGAATTTCATATAATTTAGACACTCTGATCACTGCCTTGCCTATGGATCATCTGAACATGGACGGTGATTTTAGTGAAGAGGAGATCAACACCACTGTTAAAAATTTGTCCAACAGTCATGCACCTGGACGTGATGGCTTCAATGGTATTTTCATTAAAACTTGCTGGGACATTGTTAAGGAGGACTTCTTAAGACTTTTTAGGGACTTCTGTAATTCAGACTTAGACTTGAGAAGCATCAATTCATCTCATATTTCTCTCATCCCTAAGAAGTCTAACCCAAAATCTGTAAATGATTATAGACCCATTTCATTGCTCAATTACTCCATCAAATGTATTACAAAGATCTTATCTTCAAGGCTCCAAACAGTTATCTTGAAGCTGGTATATGGTAATCAGTATGGGTTTATAAAGGGAAGAACCATTCAGGACTGCTTAGCTTGGGCCTTCCAATTCCTGCACATATGCCACCATTCAAAAAAAGAAATTGTCATCCTCAAACTAGACTTTGAGAAGGCATTTGATAAAGTTGAGCATGAAGTCATCCTCCAAGTTCTCAAACATAAAGGGTTTCCTGAAAAATGGGTGAATTGGATCAAAATCATTCTATGGTCTGGTGAGTTTTCAGTTCTTCTTAATGGAATTCTTAGCAAACCCTTTCTACGCAGAAGGGGAGTATGACAAGGGGACCCTCTATCTCCACTTCTTTGTGTCCTAGCAGCTGATCTGGTACAATCAATTGTAAACAGTGCTTGGAGAAATGGTATCCTAAAACATCTAGTTAGTGACACTTTTGGTGGGGATTTTCCTATTGTCCAGTATGCAGATGATACACTGCTCATTTTTCCAGCTGATGGTAGAACTCTTTTCAACTTAAAAGGTTTGTTGAGATCCTTTTTTGACTCTACTGGGCTACATGTCAATTTCAGCAAATCATTCCTTGTGCCAATAAATCTCTCTGAAATCAGAACAGTACATTTGGCCAACACATTTTGATGTGCAGTTGGGACAATGCCTTTCACCTACCTTGGCCTCCCTCTGGGCACAACCAAGCCCACCTTGCAGGAATTCTCACCAATGCTTACAAGAATTGAAAATAGGCTTTCGGCTGTCAGCAAATTCTTGTCATACCATGGGAGGTTGACTCTGGTTAACTCAGTTATGATAGCCTTGCCAACTTTTTACATGTGTACCCTACAGCTTCCTCCACAGATCATCAAACAAATTGATAGCTACAGGAAAAAATTCCTATGGAGTGGAGGTGAAATTAACAGAAAAGGGAATTGCCTTGCAGCTTGGGAGACAGCCTGTAGAACAAAGAAAGAAGGAGGTCTTGGCATCATTGACCTCAGAACCCAGAACACTGCCCTATTACTCAAGTATTTGGACAAACTCTACAATTCTGTTGATCTGCCATGGGTTACCCTGAATTGGAACCATCTCTATAGTAACAACCAAACCCCTCCCCAGGCCAGATCCCCCACTGGTCCTTTTCGTGGAAGGACATTCTAAAGCTTTTTGATAAATTCAAATCCATCTCCATTTGCTCACCAAAAAAAGGAAATACAATTCAATTTTGGCTAGAAGATTGGTCAGGCAGTATTCTGAAAATAAGATTTCCACATCTTTTTTTCTTTGCCAAGAAGCCTAAGTCCTCAATAGTTTTCCTAAGAAATCAAGAGGTTGATAGAATTTTCAGCCTCCCTCTTTCCGGTCAGGCTGCCTCTCAGCTAGGGATGAAAACGGATCGGATACGGACGGATATCACCGATATTACATTTGTTTTCATATTTCTGTCCGGATTCGGATTCGAATACGGATAGTGTCAACTATGTCGGATAGGATACGATTGGATATCGACATCATAAATATGCGATTTGAGTATTCGGATACGGATATGGTATCGGATGTTGGATATCTAGACTCGGATACGGACAGATCTCAACCCCTCTAAACGGATTCGGTTTCGAATATGGTCGGAAAATATCCATACCGTTTTCATCCCTACTCTCAGCTCAGTGAATTACAGACCCTACTACTGGGTTGCAATTTGGAACCTGCTGAAGAAAATGATGTTTGGACTTATCCCTGGGGGAACACCTACAGTCCAGCAAAGCTTACAAAAGGCTAAGAGGTACAATAGAAGCTTCCCCTCTTTTCCCTTGGATTTGGTCCTCGAGCAATCTAGGTAAGCACAAGTTCTTCTTCTGGCTACTTTTGAGAGACTGGCTGAATACTAGAAATATTCTAAGAAGAAAGAACAGAACTTTGGAGGATTGTTGGAACAATGGCTGTGAAGTGCTTTGCAACAATGGCTGTGAAGAAACCCTCTTCCATCTGTTTTTTTAGTTGTCCATTCAGTCAAGATTGTTGGAACTCCTTGCACATCTACTGGAACGACAACCTGGATCCCCTTGATATGATTATAGAAGCAAGAACAGTTTTTGGTCACACCATTTTCAGAGAACTCATGATCACAGCTTGTTGGATTATTTGGAAGACCAGAAATTGTTAAACCTAAAACAGGATCTCTAGGCATAAATCTAGCATGTCTACTTGCACTTTGAATAAACCGTGAGTCTTAGGATATCTACTAGTACATGATAAGAGATAGAGTGAGAGAGAGAGGGGTGAAGGCGTGCAAACCATCGGTCGCCTTGGAAGAAGACGGGCTCGCCATCGCAGTGCTTGGCGATAACCCGGTGGCGGTGCTAAGTCGAAGGGCGGCGGTGCAGTAGCGGCGGCGTCTAGGGGTCGGTGTAGAGGTCGTAGGGCAGCTCGGCGTCGTAGCAGCCCTTCAGTGTAGATGCAGAGGTAGTGGTGGCGCTTCCTGTCGCTGGCAGCGCCCCCTCTATGATCGATTAGGGTTTAGGACTGTAGATGGGGTGCTAGGCGGCTCAGGCGAACCTCGTGACTCGTGCACCCCAGCCCCCAACTCCTATTTATGGCGCTGTGTGATGGGGGCCCACCAACCATATTAGGGTTGGGTGCCCCGATCAGGGCATGGATCCAAGGGCCCAATTGGCCATTGGGCCAATTGGTGGAGATCCACTAACATTCTTCCCCTTGATCTCACTTATAACTTTAAACTTAACTCACTTACTTTCTCTTGTTCCCATTCCATCACAGATCAGTGCATAGAGCGTGTCTCATTGTCATGATCAGTTGCCATTAGATTAAATAGCTATAATGCACATCTCTGTTTTGAAACAGATTCTTAACTAGGCCCTTATTGTCCAGGAATCATAGGCTTTCCCTTAAAACCATGCCGGCTACGTGTTCTCTGAACACACTGGGTGGTAAGCCTTTTGTAAGCGGATCCGTGAGCATCTTTTCTGTTCTTATATGCTCAAGACTAATTATATGATCTTGGACTTTATCTTACACAACATAATACTTTATGTCAATGTATTTGGCAGCACCACTTGACTTATTGTTGCGAGCATAACATACTGCTATATTATTATCGTAGTATAACTTAAGTGGTTTATGTATGTCGTCTACCACTTTCAACCCAGACATGAATTTCTTTAGCCAATTCACCTGCCCTATGGCCTCATAACATGCTACAAACTTGACATACATTGTGGATGATGTAGTGACGGTTTGCTTTGAGCTTTTCCACGATATAGCTCCTCCTGCGAGAGTGAATATGTATCCTAACGTGAACTTTCTTTCATCTCCCGCATAATCAGAATCTGTATACCCCTCTATATGCAGGGAATCAGATCTTCTATACGTTAGCATGAGACCCTTCATACCTTATAGGTAACATAAAACTTTCGTTACTAATTTCTAGTGTTCTATTCCTATATTACTCTGATATCTACCAAGCAACCCAGTAACAAACGCTAAGTCAGGGTGAGTACACACTTAAGCATACTGTAAACTTCTGACGGCTGAACTATATGGAACTGCTTTCATTTGATTGATCTCATATTGGTTCCTGGGACATTGAAATTCCTCATATCTGTCGCCCTTGACTATGGGAGCAGGTGATGACTTATAATTTTGCATACTATATTTCTTTAGAACTTTTTCTAAGTATGCCTTTTGTGATAATCCTAAAACCCCTTTTTCTCTATCTCGGTGAATCTCTATTCCTAGGACGAACGAAGCTTCACCGAGATCATTCATATCAAACTTTGAGGACAAGAACTTCTTTGTTTCTAGTAGTAGACTAACATCACTGCTAGCGAGCAAGATGCCATCCACATACAAGACTAGGAAAATGTATTTCCCATTCTTGAACTTATGGATTTCTTCAGGCTGCATCTCATGCGTTCTTTTCCATCCACAATAAAACCTTTCAGTTGTGCCATGTAAACGTTTTCCTCCAAATCCCCGTTTAGGAACGCCGTCTTTATATCCATCTGATGTAATTCTAAGTCGTAATGTGCTACAAGCGCCATTATGATTCTAAAAGAATCCTTACATGAGACTAGAGAAAATGTCTCATTGTAATCTATGCCTTCTCTTTGCGTGAAACCTTTCACCACAAGTCGCGCTTTAAACCTTTCTATATTCTCTTTGGAGTCATGTTTAGTTTTGTAGACCCATTTACAGCCTACTGTCTTGGCTCCTTTAGAAATTGTTTCTAATTTTCAAACTCCGTTGGTTTTCATTGATTTCATTTCATCTTCCATGGCTTCAAGCCACTTGGATGAGTGAGCGCTTCTCATGGCTTCTTCAAATGAGGTGGGATCACCCTCCATTTAAAATTTCTCACATTCATAAACTTCATAATCATCAGGAATGGCTGATCTCCTGACTCTTTGAGACCTTCTACGGGCCTCGCTAGACGATGCTTGTTCTACATGAGCCTGTTGTTGCTCTCCCTCATGTGTGACAACGGGTTCTTCGGGATCCTGAAGAACAGGTTCCTCATGTTCATTCATTGTTGCCATATGAGAACTAACAACACGTGCTGTTACTACAGTGTCTTGCACTGTTGGTACAGCAACAACAGGTAGCATGAAGAATGGCTCCTAAACCATAGGAGTGGGCACATATACCCGCTTCTCTTCAAAACTTATTTCTCGCACTACCATGCTCCCCCTGATCATATCATCCTCCAAGAAAACAGCATGTCTTATTTCTACAAACTTCGTTTGTCTATCAGGATAATAGAAGCGATAACCTTTTGACTTTTCTGGATAGCCAATGAAATGGCACCTGACTGTCTTGGAGTCCAGCTTCCCTATGTTTGGGTTAAATACTTTTGCTTCAGCTGGACAACCCCACACACGTAAATAGTTTAGCGAGGGTTCCTTTCTTGTCCACAACTCATACGGTGTCTTAGGCACCGACTTTCTTGTCACTCGATTAAGAATATGATTGGCGATTTTTAACGCCTCCATCCATAAACTTATCGGTAAGGTAGAATAACTTATCATGCTTCTCACCATATCCACTAAGGTACGGTTACGTCTTTTAGCTACTCCATTCTGCTGAGGCTCGCCCGGTGTAGAATACTGGGCTACTATACCATTTTCCTGTAAGTACCTTGCAAAGGGTCCAGGAACTTGTCCATATGGGGTGTGTCGACCATAGTACTCTCCCCCACGGTTGGACCTTACTACCTTAATCTTTAAGTTGTGTTGATTTTCTACTTTAGCCTTAAATATCTTAAATTTATCCAATGCTTCTGATCTTTCCTTAATTGGATAAATATAGCCAAAACATGAGTAGTCATTTGTGAATGTTATAAATGAATCATAACCATCCACACTCTTCACAGGAAAAGGACCACAGATGTCTATGTGAATTATTTCTAAAATTTATATGCTTCATTTGGCATCTTTCTTTATTTTCTTAACATACTTTCCTTTTATGCAATTTATGCATTGTTCTAAGTCTAAAAATTCTAAGGGTGGAAGAATTGATTTCTTAATCAATCGCTCTATTCTCCCCCTCGAAATATGGCCTAAACGACAGTGCCATAATTTCAAAGATACATCATGTACTCTCTTCCGCTTATTTGTTGCATTCATAGACGAGGAAGCATTCTCATTCTCAGTACTTACATCATTCACATTCTCAGAAAGTGATAATAAATAAAGCTTGTCTTGTCGGAAGGCAAGACCAACATATTTATTATTATAAACAATCTAACATTTGCCATTACTAAAATAACAATCATATCCATCGTCATCTAAACATGACACACTTATTAAGTTTCTTCGCAAAGAGGGTACAAATAGAACATCTGAAAGCTTAAGTAGAAAACCATCAACTAATTCTAGAGAAAGATCTCTAATGGCTTCAACTTCATTTGCTACTTTAATTCTTCTTTCTCCTCTTTGTAGGGTCCTCCTCGTACGGAATCTCTGTAATGAATTTGCAACATGAACAGTTGCACCTGAATCAATCCACCAAGTATATTTTGCATAACTTAAATACAAGGATTCATCTATAAATGTAATGAAATCCTCACCTCTCTTTAGCAGGCTCTTCAGGAAGTCTGGATAATCCCTTTAGTAGTGTCCATGCTTCTTGCACTATTTATACTGATCCTTCTCAACTTGAGTATTGTTGTTCTTCTGATGGTGCTCAGTCTGAGGGGCTTTCCCTTAAGTTTTGGCATTCTTATTGAAGTTCTTTTTCTTGTCCTTTACAAGGTTAGCAGAGTCACCCTATAAGGACTTCAGCCTTTCCTCTTCTTGAACACACATTGTCACGAGCTTCTCTATGTCCCACTTGTCAGGCTGCTGTTGTAGTTAACAACAAAGGTTTCATATTCCTTTGGCAAGGAAGCAAAAACCAAATGAATCAGGAACTCATCCTTGAGCCCCAAATCCATTGGCTTCAGCTTTGAAGCTGTGTTGCTCATCTTCAAAATATGCTCTCTAATACTGCCACCAATATATTTTTCATTGAACAATTTCTTGATCAATGTACTAGCATAAGTCTTTGAAGAGCCAGTGAACAGACTCTCCACCTTCTTAAGGTACTCAGTGGCGATATCACAGTCTGGGATAGACCCCCTTATAGCATCTGAGATTGTGGACTTAGCGACCATCAAGCACTTGCGGTTTCATATGTCCCATTTCTTGCGCTTAAGATCATACTTCATGCGCACTTCTGCATGATCTCACTGCCGAGCAGTGAATCAGCATCATACTAGTTTTCTTCCCTCACCGGGTCCACTGGCTCAGTAGGATACGGGGAGGTGAGTGCTAAGTCATTCTCGGACAGCGTAAGTGCGAGCTCATACTTCTCTCCCCATACCCTGTAATTGCCCCCTTCTAGAGGTGGTATGTGTGAGATGAATGCCATTGGGTTGAGTCCTGAAAAATACTGTCAGAGATAGTTAGAAAATATGACATTATAATTGCATGCTTTAATTTAACGTTGGTCAAAATTAAAACATACAATATTCTTATACACTAATTCTACATCACCGTTGAGCAGAAATAGAATGAATGCATGAAAAACTTATGATTAAACATTATAACATTGTTATTATCAACGTTGGTTAGAAAAATAACAATATTATAATTTACTGATTAAAATTGACTACTCTTCAAATTAAATTCTCTCGTTGGTTCGAATTTAATTAGAAGATTATTAACTTTAACATTGTAGTGGAAACATGAAAAATTATTTATCTACTTTTTAGAAGCATTTACTGTACTAATCTACTCTCTGAAAAAATTATTCCGTTGGTTCAAATTTTGATAGAGATTTAAACTGAACAAAATTTATTGAAAGCTGATTCTGAAAATAATAAAACAAAATTGAAAAACGTTACTGTGCAATCTGGACCGAAATTCCTAGCACGCTGTGCACTATCGCGGCCCAGCTGTGAAAATCGGCTCGCACCTGTTCGGCTCACGCGTGCGCCGCGCCTCCCAGGCCGCAACCTAGGCCTAGGCCGGCAAAGCCGCTCGCCGTGCGCGCCCGCCTGGGCCAATTGTTGGCCCATTCGCTGTCAGTCGTTCATCTGCATCGGACGGTCGCGCGCACGGTTCGGTCGAACAAAACCCCATGGCGCAGCGTCCTCCCCTGAACCCTAACTCATTCGTCTGCCTCCTTCCTCTCTCTGCGCCGCGCTCCTTCTTCCCTCTCAGCGCAGCTGTAGTGAGCGACCAAGAGCGTAGTGGAGTATGGCGCCGTCGCCGGCCCCCTCGCCGGCGTGCCCTTGGCCAGAGCCCACGCAAGACCTGCCCCCACTCGGCCTTCTTCTCATGCGCCGACGAGGCGGCAGCGCGGTGCATGGCGAGGTTGGCCTCTTCCCCCTTTTCCCTTCTTCTCCGCCTAGATCTTGCTTCGTTCTTCTCGGATTTGTCCGATTTGGGGATTAGGGTTTGGTTAGGGTTAGGGTTTCGCTCATTGTTCTTCTTCCCCGAGTCTGATTCGCGGGTTGGGGTTTGGCTTCGCGTGCTGAGACCCCTTTCTCTTCTCTGTGCTTCACCCGATTAGGGTTAGGGTTCGGTGACCCTCTTTTTAGATCCGAAAATGAATCTATCACCTCCTTCTAGCTGCTACTAGGTTTTCTCATCCGATAGGCTAGATCTACACCTAGTTAGGCGTCTGATACCATTGTTAAACCTAAAACAGGATCTCTAGGCATAAATCTAGCATGTCTACTTGCACTTTGAATAAACCGTGAGTCCTAGGATATCTACTAGTACATGATAAGAGATAGAGTGAGAGAGAGAGAGGGGTGAAGGGGTGCAAACCATTGGCCGCCTTGGAAGATGATGGGCTCGCCATCACAGTGCTTGGCGATAACCCGGTGGCGGTGCTGAGTCGAAGGGCAGCGGTGCAGTAGCGGCGTCGTCCAGGGGTCGGTGTAGAGGTCGCAGGGCAGCCCGGCATCGTAGCAGCCCTTCTGTGTAGATGCAGAGGCGGTGGCGGCGCTTCCCGTCGCTGGCAGTGCCCCCTCTGTGATCGGTTGGGGTTTAGGACTGTAGGTGGGTTGCTAGGCGGCTCAGGCGAATCTTGTGACTCGAGCGCCCCGACCCCCACCTCCTATTTATGGCGCTGTGCGACGGAGGCCCACCAACCATATTAGGGTTAGGCGCCCCCGATCAGGACGCAGATCTAAGAGCTCAATTGGCCGTTGGTGGAGATCAACTAACAGAAATAGCATAATCTTTGATCAAGGGAACTGCAATCTAACTTCATGGAAACGTCTATTCAAGGAGGAGCTTGGCCTGCATCAAGGCCAAACCAAGAAAGAGAGAATTGCTATCAACGTGGCGAGACAGTTACTCATGACCCCTTTCGTTTTCTTCTTGGGCTAGTTGCCTTGTACCTCTTTTGTTCCTTTTGTTGTTCTTGTTTTTCTCTCCCCCCTTCCCCCCCCCCCCCCCCCCCCCCCCCCCCCCTCTTTTGTTCCTTTTGTTGTTCTTGTTACCTGTATCTGTGTGTTGTTTTTTCCTTTACATTAATGAAAATGAAAAAAAAATAGGTAGGGGCTCCCTGCTGACCTTTAAAAAAAAGGACAGGCTCCAAAAGCAAAAGTCAGTGCAGCACGCCTCCAACAATTGGAACCAATGATTGAAGGATCAGGTGGAGTGGAGTACGGAATGACCGAGTGGAAGACTTATACGTTGCAAGCTTTTCTCCATATTAGTTAATTTAGTTTTTTCCTTACTAACTGCATACAAGCTTTATAAAACAAATACGTAACATTTAAAAAAAACATAGTGTCACATTAATAACAATAAGATGCCTCCAATACCACAGACACGTGCGTGCCGCACGTGCATGACAACTAGTGAAAAAAAAGGTAGCTAATTGTGCTATTTGCGCAAGCCATGTTACTAGTTATTAAGAACTAAGAGCGTCAGGATTGGTCTAGGATCCAGAGGCGAATTGACTTTTCCTTTTTGCGGAAAAGAGGTGAATTGACTTTTATTCACGAAGATTCCAGGAAAGTACCCCACAAATATATCTTTCTCTCTTTTTTTCAGATTTCATTAAGAGAAAAGAGGGTGTCACTGTTAGAAAGAGTTACTCTCTGTGTCTAAAAAAATGCAATTCTATGTTTTGGATAAATAAAAAAAAGTTTAACCAAATTTTAGAAAAATGTCAATATTGGAGTCTCCAATTATATTTACCGTAAAAATACATTTCACAATTAATCTAATGATATTTATTTAGTTTTATAAATGTTTGTAAATTTTTAATAGAGTTAGTTAAATTTAAAGTTATTTGACTGATTAAGAAGTGAGAATTGCACTTTTTCAGAACCGGGAGAAGTAGAAAGACCCGAACTCGAGAGGCTGAGGGACACAGTTGCGAATGCTAAGCAACACCCAAAGAGATGAACTTCCTACGCCCTACCCCTAGAAAAATGCTCTGTAGAATATAGACTTTCCCCTTACCCTGCTATAACTCATAAGCGTGTTAGGCAACATTTCAGATTTCAGAAATAATGGTTACGCTTAGCATGGTCTATATGTGCTGACTGCTGACTCTTCTCACAACAGCGACTTTTTCTATTGGATCGGCATCAAGTTTTTCTACGTTAAGGGTTGTTTTCTCCAAGCCTGACAGTCCGGACGGACGACCGCGCTGTACTCTGTTTCCGTGCGTGCCAGCACTCCACGTCCTCGTTTGCCTCAGCATGCCTCCACCTAAGGTCAGTCTCAGTGGAGGTTTCATCTTCCAGTTTCTAACACATCCATATTTTAAAAACAGTGCAGAAGAGTTTCATCTCCATGAAATTCTCTCTACTCCCATGAAACTTTTATCTTCTCTCTCTTCATCGAGATAGTGCTATGTCAGCATATTTAATGCCCATAAAACTCTATGAAATCTCCATTGAGACTGGCCTAATACGCCTGTGTTTTGTGTGCCCACATGGGGCCCACGATGCCCGCGCCATAGGACCACGCGCGGGGACTGCTCGCTCCCCCTCCACATCTCGCATGCATATGTGCAACACCCGATCTACTTTTAAAACATCCAGATGCAACATTTCCAATATACGTCTGAAGACAGATGAAACACTTTAAACATGCGTATGAAACACTTGCAAAAATGCATAAAAACACTTGAAACCATTGCAAGCATATGTAACATCCAGATAAAACACTTGCAACATATATGTAAAATATATATACAACATCCAGATAAACACACTTGCAACATGCGTCTGAAAAAATAGATGAAACATTGGAACTAGTGTGACATATGCAACATCCTGATCTACTTTTGCAACATCCCTGTGAAACACTTGCAACATATTTATGAAACATATGCTTGCAACATGCGTTTTTTACCCTTCCGGACGACGCAAAGCAGAGCAGGGAATGCCCGGTTTTGGCTAGCCGGCAACCGAGGACGGTGGCATCACTACGCCAGATTTATACATCACTACCGGCATCATCATTGCCGGATTCGTGAGAACCGGCAGTGATGTACGCTTCCGAGCTTGAAAACAAGAAAATAATTGAGTCTGAGCTAAAATCGACATTGAAGGACCAAATCACTGCCGGTTGTTAATACAAACCAACAGTGATGTTTATTTACTATCGGTTGAATTACCAAACCGGCATTGATACGTACTTCCAGACCCAAAAATTTTATGTATCCCAGTTAACTCCGCACGCCTCCCAACTCCCAAGCTCCACTCCGCTGAATCCCCACTCTGCACGCCTCCACACCACACCTGCCTCCACTCCGCCGAATCCCATGCCGGAGAGGGGCTTCTTCCTCCACCTGTCCCCGAGGAGCGACACCAAGCCCCCATGCCTGCTCCCGCTCTTCCCCATCACCTCTGCGGCGGCGCCGTTCGAGTGAAGATGGAGGACGTTCAGCCATCTCTGTCGGAGGTGCTCGAGCATGCGGTGCTGACCCATGGAGGTCGCGGCAGTGACATGCGGCACGAGGCCACCCCTACGCGGTGACGTGCTGCCATGGGGAGGCCGGATCCAACCTCCACGCCACCGGATCCGGCCTCCACGCCGCTACCGGAGTTGGAGGGAGAGGAGCATCACCGTAGGGAGGCCGGATCCAGCCTCCACGCCGCTGCCGGAGTAGAAGGGGAGGAGCGTCGCCGTGGGGAGAGGGCCACCGCTGCAGCTCGCCTACGCCGCCCGTGTTGCCCGTGCCGCCACCGCCTCACCCACTCTCCGATTTGGTGGTGAGGGCGAGGAAGAGCCCGGATCTGTCCTCCCTGCCACCGGATCCGGCTTCCCTGCCGCTGGATCCAGCCTCCTTGCCCGCATCGCCTGAGGGAGGGAGGGAGGGGAGAGGGCCGTCGCGCTGGAGGGGAGGAGGGGCGTGCCCGCCGAAGGAGGAGGAGGCAGCCACGCCCGCCGGTCGGAGAAGGAGGAGGTAGCCGCACTGTGTCTCCTCGGCAATCTCCCTTTCTGGTATTCCTGTGTCTCCGCCGGTGTAGATGAGTTTTTTTAGAACCCTGCTCCTTTGTCTGTGATCTACGGATCGATTTGTGGATGGGTTGATTTGTGATGTGTTGAACCCTTCTCCTTCGTCTGCGATGCACGAATCAATTTGTGGATGAGTTTTTCTGATGTGTTGAATCCATCCTTTATCTGTTATGTATGGATTTTTTTCTTGGATGAAATGCTTGATGTAGTGGCGGTGGTAGCCAGCGAGCATGGTGGCGGCAGCGGTGGTAATGAGCATGCTCCAGCCAGCATGCTTGTTGGATTGCTTTTTTTGTTTTTCTAAACCTTATCACTGCCGGGTGAAGTACCGGCAGCAGTAGCCAGTGAGCATCACTGCCGACATGCCACTGCCGGTTCAAAATTTGGCTGTGAAGGTGGATTTTGAACCGGCCGTGATATCAAAAACTGGGGTAGGTCATGGCCTGGCAGTGGCTAGCTATGCCTGTGCTTGGCATGAGCCCAGCCAGCGATGGCTCCTTCTCTTGGCCGCCTAGCCACACACGACGGTCGAAAGGAGACACCAATCTCGGCGAGGACGGAGAGGATGCCTGCGAGGAGCAATGCGGACGGCCGCACAACGGCGGGTGCGGGGACGGGGAGCGGCGCGTGCGGTGGCAGCCCGTCAGGGTGGGCGGCGGGGAGTCGGTGTGGGCTGAGTTGAGGAGTGGGGGCAGGAAGTAGCATGCGTGCTCTCATACGAGCAAGCAACGGCTGTGTTTTCCGTGTGGAGGAAGGAGAAGAGGAGTTCACGTTGAGGCCCACGTGTAAGAGAGAGGGAGGAAATAAGTGAGGTGGACGGTTGGGCTATTGGCCATTTGGCCTAGGGAGAGGGAGCAAGAGCGGACGAACGGACGGACGTTCGTTTAGTAGCATTAGTGTTTCTCCAAACATGTTTCTTACTTTCTTTACTCCACCTTTTGCTTATAACCTATGATACACTCCTCCAACTTTGTTCTCATCACCTTCTATTCGACTTTGTCTATCTCTCTAGCTAGCTAGCTCACTCCAGCTTCCAGCCATGGCAACCGGGCAAAGCTTGGCCCCATCGTTCTTCAATTTCCTAAAGGAAGGCCTGCTCCTCCCTAGCCACAACCGGAGGCTCTTCGCCGCTGTGTTTACAATTACCGCTGCCACCACCTGTCCACTCCTCCTCGGCAACGACCTCGCCGTCTAGCCCCTCATAGTTGAGATTGACCTCGAGACAAAGGCGCACAACAGCACCAATCCTAGTAGCCTAGACTTCCTTCAACTCAACCGAAAGACCCAAGATGACACTCGAGCTCTCTTGCTCACCAGCATAGCCTATCTTGTGTTTACCGTCATCATCGGATCACTCATCTAGATCGTCGTCCTCTTTGCTGCCGTCGCGACATACTCCGGTGAGCTGCACACCTTCGGGTCTCTCCTTGGCAAAGTCAAGACGCAGTTGAAAGGCCTCGTGCTTACGCTCGCCTTCATCTATGCACTAGAGGTCGCCTACGTCGCGCTTCTTGGTGCCATGATTGGGCTACTCTTGTGCCTCATGATCATGAAATACTTTGGGTTGTTCTTTGTGGGGTCGTTGCCTGGTTCCCTCCATCTTCCTCGTGTACTTCTCCTTCCTCTGCTCCCTGAGCGTCGTCGTGGTGGTGGCCGAGCCCGGTTGCCACGACGCTGGCGCTCTTGGGCGGGCGTGGCGGCTGATGAAGGGGAAGCGTAGACGGGCCATGCTTTTCATTTCTGTGATTGCCATGCTCGCCGCTGCCTTCAACCCTGTCTACACTCTGGCCAAGAGATGCGCACTAGCACTATGTAAAAAACAATTTTTAGCAACGGTTTGATTTTTTTATAGGACAGTTGGTGATGGAGCCGCCCTACAGTGGCGTGCTCGGGTGCCCAGACACCAGCCGCCCCTACAAATGGAACAGTAGGGGCGACTGGTGTTACGAGCCGCCCCTACAAATGGGGTCGATTTGTAGGGGCAGCTCAATCACCAATGGCCCCTGGAAATTCTATTTGTAGGGGCGGCTGGTGATTGAGCCGCCCCTACAAATGGCCCTGTATTTATAGCTCTGATTTATAGGGGCGGCTCAATCACCAGCCGCCCCTACAAATGCCCCCCATATAAACAGATACAACACCTTCTTCCTCCTTGGGTCACTCACTCCAACCCGTGAAAGAAAGGTAGGGAGGCCTTGGGCACCTCCCAAAAATTGCTCTACTAAGGGAAGAAGGTTTTGGTCTCAAATTCTTTGGTGGAGAGGTTGTAGAAGGTAAGAAAATGCTATTCCATACTTTTTTTGAAGTTTTAATGGTTGGTTAGTGAGTAATTAGAGTTTTGTTTTTCTCTCTCTTCTATGGTGCTTGAGCTACTTATGAAGCAAATTAGACCCAAGTTTTAAATGGACTAAGGTAAATTAGGGAGGGGAACAAGATCATACCCTTATTTGGTCCATGTTTCTTGATTTTAATGAACAATTAGTTAGTTTTATGGATGTTTCATGTGCATGTGGATCTAGATCTAGGGTTTGGTTTTTTTTAATTTCATTTTTGTAAATTTATGTTTGATGAAATTGGAGTAGGGTTTGTATGAAAGATATTGGGTAAAGTATAATTGTTGCTAATTGTTGTCTTTGAAATTTTTTATTGTAATCAATAAATATGTATTTTAATTATTTATGGATAAATGGGCCATTAATTAATTTCCCTTTACCATGGTGTGTTTGTATGCTTCATGTAATTATATTAGATTTATATTCATATATATCTGAAGTATATACAATTATTCTCAAGTAATTATTAATTTGTTTCATTTTTATATATATCTGAATAAGTAGTCCTTTAATGCTTGTTTTGTTGTTATTGTAAATGATGGAGTACAGGAATTCTTGGATGTATGATTCGTTAAGGTTCAAGGCAGGTTTCCGTGAAGAGGTGGATAAATTTATTGAAGCCGCAAAGAAGCATGCAACGACATTGAAAGAGAATAAGGATACAATTATTTGCCCATGTAAAGATTGCAAGAACCATATGGCATGGACAGATGTGACTATCATCATATCACATTTGATTATGCAAGGATTTGTTGAGGACTACACAGTGTGGATTCATCATGGTGAAACAGTTATTGTTAACGACGAGGATGAGGAGGAATACGACGACGAAACCATAGAATCCCTGTCCTAATATTTAGCATAGCTTGAAGCACGAATGGATTTCAAGTTTGGCAATGAACAAGGTGGTGATGATGGTGGTTGGGATGGTAACGACAAAGGTGGTGCCAATAATGATGGTGGAGCACGTGTTAGGGATGAAGATGATTTGGAGGACATGATTCGAGCCCTTGGACCATAGATTTTACTAAATAGCCCGAAAGATCTAGAAAATTTGGAAATGGTGACAAAAGCATCGAAGGAGACTGTGTATGGTGTTGAAAAGGGTTGTCCGACACATTGGACATTGCTGCGTTTTGTGCTTGAGCTGCTCATCCTGAAGGCTAAGTACGGCTGGTCAGACTATAGTTTCAATGATCTATTGCATCTCCTGTCATGGGTGCTGCCACAACCAAACTCAGTTCCCACCAACACATACCAAGCGAAGAAGGTCATAAGTCCATTGACAATGGGGGTTGAAAAAATCCATGCATGCCCCAACCACTGTATACTTTTTCATGGTGAAATGTTCAAGGCACTGGATAAATGTCCCCGGTGTGGGGCCAGCCGGTACAAGAACAATGACCTTTACGGTGAGGATGAAGCCTCCATGGGGAAAAAGAGGAATAAGAAGGGTACAAAAAAGGTGGTATAAGAATCTCAGCCCCCAGAGGACACTCCATTAGGCAATGATGCAAAGCAGAGAAGAATTCCTGCCTTGGTAATGTGGTACCTACCAGTGACCGACCGCTTGAGACGTATCTTCCTAAACTATAAAGAAGCCACACTCATGACATGGTGGGATGATGAGCGCAAGGTGGATGATGATAAGATTGCACACCCGACTAATTGTAGTCAGTGACAAAGGTTTGATGAGAAGCATAAAGAATTCAGCGATGACCCAAGGAATGTATGGTTTGGCTTTAGCACCGATGGAATGAATCCCTTCAATGAGAGGATGAGCGACCACAGCACATGGCCAGTGATCTTAACCATGTACAACATCCCAACATGGTTGTGTCCAAAGAGAAAGTACCTTCTCCTCACTATTCTTATTTCAGGCCCTAAACAACCAGGCATTGATATAGACGTGTTCCCCGAGCCTTTGATGCAAGAAATGGAGAGGCTATAGAGGCATGGGGAGCAGATGTACGATGCGTTCTGAAAGGAGGACTTCATATGTAGAGCAATAATATTTGTTACTACCAATGATTACCCCGCGCTATTTGCTTTGTCTGGACAGATCAAAGGGAAGATGGGATGCTTGGTTTGCTTGGATGGTACTACATGGGTATACCTAGATGCATCCAAGAAGATAGTTTACCTAAGGAACCGACGCTTCTTAAAGACAAGTCACAAGTACCATAGCAAATTATTCTTTAGATTTTATGACAACACCCCAGAGATTGAACCACCTCCGGAGAGACATCATAACGGAGAACACGTGTACAGAATGGTGAAAAACATACACGTTGTCTATGGAAAGAAGAATCCAGATGGGACGAACAGAGATAGAAGCATACCTCCTGTCGAAGCAGTACCTTTCAAGAAACAATCGATCTTCTTTCAGTATCTGCCTTATTGGTCAGACTTGGAGGTCCCCCATGCCATTGATGCTATGCACGTGCAGAAGAATGTCTTTGAGAGTCTCATTGCTACCTTGATGGACACAGGCAAGTCAAAGGATGGTCTAAAAGCACAGAAAGACATGGTGCAGCTAAACGTGATGCCACAACTTCACCCGGTACCTGAGGCTAATGGAAAATACACTCTGCTCGTGGCTTGCTTGAACCTAACACCAGACAAGAAGAGAGCTATATGCACTTTCCTAAGGGGGATCAAAGTCTCGACTGGGTTTTTAGCAAATGTGAAGAAGCTAGTGTCGATGAAGGACTTGTCAATAACACACTGCAAGGCTCATGATTGCCATGTGATGCTGACAGTATTTCTACCTATTGCAATCAGGGCTATAAAGCTAGAGTTCTTGAAAATGGCCATCACCCGCATGTGCTACTTCTTTTCAAAGATCTTACAGAAGACGATTGGCAAGCAAGAGCTGAGTGACCTACATGAATTTGTGGTGGAGACACAAAATCAACAGGAGATGTGTTTACCTCCTGCTTTTTTGATATAATGCCACATCTCATGATTCACATGGTTCATCAGATACAGGCGCTGGGCCCTTGCTACTTGCATGAAATGTGGTCCTATGAGCGGTTCATGTCGGTTCTAAGTCGATACATGCATAATCGAGCATACCCAGAGGGCTCCATGATAGAGGGTTACAGTACTGAAGAAGTTGTTGAGTGCTATCAAGAGTACCTAAAAGTACAGAAAGGGATTGGTAAACCCGATTCTCATCACAAGGGTAGGCTGGCTGGGAAGGGCACCAGTGGTAGAAAAGTGTTCATTGACCATGATTACAAAGAGGTGAGTCGGGCGCATTACAGTGTCTTACAGAGTACACAACTGATGCAACCGTACATTGATGAACACTTGGCTATCATTATGGCGGAGAGAAATAGCCGTTTGGATGATTGGGTCATGAAACAACACAAGCAACGACTAACTACATGGTTGAAGGACCAAAACATACCGCCTAGAGAAACCATAGACTCTATAACCATCAGTAGGTTAGCGGAGGGGCCATCAAGACAAGTGACATCTTGGAATGCTTATGACATCAATGGGTATACATACTATACCCATGCAAAGGATAGTAAATATGTGAACCAAAACAGCGGCATTCGAATAGAGGCTGTCGCTGGATTGGGGCGAAAGATCCAATACTTTGGCATCACTGAAGAGATATGGGAACTTGACTATGGAAGGGATATAACGGTGGCCCTGTTTCGATGCCACTGGATCAAACAACACCAACTGAACGAGATTGGATTGAGAGTCCTGGACCTCGAGAATCTAGGCTACCAAGATGACCCTTGGGTGCTCGCTTCACATGTCGCACAAGTTTTCTATATGTCTGACCCACAAAGTAACCTCCCCTTGAAGAAGAAGACAAAGCATGTGGTTGCCTCCGAAAAACATCACATTATTGGAGTTGATGGCGTGGATGATGTTGAAGCTTACAATAACTACGATGAGATGCCGCTATTCACAGACTTTCCTAAAAAGATCAGTGTTGTGGAAAAGAACCTCCCCAAAGACATAATGCCATGGGAATGAAAAGGTGTCAAGGGGAAAATCGTTACAGCGGGCTAGCTAGTTGTTGAACATGTATTGTTTGTGTAAGTGTGTGTTTGTAAGACTTCATTTATGCATGCATGTGAGACTATATATTTATGTACGTGTTTAAGACTACATATTTTTGTATGTGTGTGAGACTACATTTTATGTATGTGTGCGAGACTACCCTTTGCAACATCCAGATGACTCTATTTGAACATCCACTCCATTACTACAAAAACTTTATGAAATCATTTAAAACTTTATGAATGAAGAAATGACCAAAATAAAAGTACGAGATCTTGATGAGTTATACAACTTTTATGTTCATCACTTTATGAAATCTTGCCCTATCAAGTTATTGTGTTGATTTGGTCATTCTTTCCATTTGACAAAGTTTGAGCACTTCAAATTTTTAAATTTAAAAAAATGATAAGTTCGAACGAGATTTTAACCATTAAATGATTTTAGCCGAAATAGTAATGAATACCAAAGTTGTATAACTCATCAAGATCTACAACTTTTATTTTGATCATTTCTTCGTCTAACAAAGTGATAGTAAACATTGTTCACAAATCAACATATTTCTCGTATAGTTCATGAAACTATGAGTCATATGTGAATTTATGAACAATGTTTACTAATACTTTGTCACAAGAAGAAGTGACCAAAATAAAAGTTGTAGATAGTGAGGATTTCAACAACTTTGATGTTCACGACTTTTATTGTTGAAATCATTTAAGGTTTCAAAATCTTTTATGAACAATGTTTACTAATACTTTGTCACAAGAAGAAGTGACCAAAATAAAAGTTGTAGATAGTGAGGATTTCAACAACTTTGATGTTCATGACTTTTATTGTTGAAATCATTTAAGGTTTCAAAATCTTGTTTGAAGTTGCCATTTAGTGAAATTTAAAATTTCAACTATTCAAATTTGGTCAAATGAAAATATGATCAAAATAAAAGTTGTACATATTGATGAGTTCTACAACTTTGATATTCATGAGTTTTTCATCTGAAATCATTTACTCTTTCAAAATATTGTTTCAAGTTGAAATTATTTGAATTTTAAAATTTCAATCGTTCAAACAAAGTCACATGACAAGATGACCAAAATAAAAGTTGTACATGTTGATGAGTTATACAACTTTTATGTTTACAACATTTTCATTTTATTTCATTTAATGTCATAAAATTATAGTCGAAGTTTTGAAATTCAAAATTTTAATTTTTGTTTTTTTATTTTCTATATTGTTTTGACTACAATTGTTTATATATATATTTCTTCATATATAGAATAATACAAAATATTATATTTGTGCATATACACAATTTTTTTTATATTACTTTGTGTTTTTATTATATAAAAAATATAGAATTTGTAATTAAAAAAAATAGAAAATATTTGTAGCGGCGGTTGGATCAGGAACCGCCCTTAAAAATGAATTTGTAGGGACGTCTGGATCAAGAACCGCCCCTACAAATGTATTTGTAGGGGCGGCTGGATCAGAAATCGCCCCTACAAATACTACCGAGTATAAATAGGAAGAAGCGCACAGGAGTCATTGTCTGGGCGCTGTCTTCCTCCTCCGACGCCGTCAGGCTGCCCATGCCTAGGGTTTCCGCCACCGGTCCCGCGCCCGCCCACACCAGCCCGCGGCGCTCGGCGTCCCGCACCCGGCCCCCGACGCCCGCCCTCGTGCGCCGACCCCCGGCGTCCCGCGCCCGGCCCCCGGCGCCCGCCCACACCAGCCCCCGACGCTCGGCGTCCCGCACCCGGCCCCCGGCGCCCGCCCCCCACGCGCCGACACCCGGCGTCCCGCCCCCGCACGCCCCCGGTGTCCCGCGCCTGGCCCCCGGCGCCCGCCCCCACGCGCCGGCCCTCAGCGTCCCGCCCCCGCACCCCGGCGTCCCGCCCCCGCACGCCAGTGCACATCGTCCATCTGGACCGGTAAGTGTCAGATCTCTGGTGGCTCATTTTTTACAACAGTAGTTATGCTTACCATGCACGATATGCTCCGCATAAACGAGAACCAATTTGATGCTGATTATGTTTATTATGTTAGGAATTTAAACAGCTACAAACACTTCAATAGAAGTGCCACTGTGAAACCACTTGACTGCATTGTTGATGTTTTCCACCACGGACAAACCGAATTTCAATACTCATGAGCAACGAAATTACAATAGTTCGACAAACAAAAACAGATGCATTGTTGATGTAAGGAGAAGAATCTTAATTCACTCTTGCTAAATCTGAACTACACAAAACCACTACATTGAGGGTTAATAACTTTAAAGATTAGACACTCACCAAACAATCAAGAACATAAATTACAGCTCACACACGTTAGCATCTGTTCAGTTACTCAGCTAATACTTAGGATTAAAGGATTTTGGTTCATTTTCAGATATTTATTCCTTAGATGTCCACTTGAAGACTTACATACATTTGAAATAAATTTCTTAGAGGTAAGTCATAATGCCTACAGCAGGAGTAGCGTCAATGCATCATATCATGGTTATCTTAGGAAAAGTGGGATCAACCAGGCCAATTCCTGAGCTTGTACATTCCACATGGGCTGTGTTATTCCTTGTTCTGGTTCCATTGCATCAAGTGATAGTTACATTCCACAGGTCAAAATGTAGCTGCATCCATTACACACAGCACAAAATTACCATGTGTCTTATAGAGGTGCATGGCTGTGTATATTCTGGTTTCACTTGCTAGTGTAGCTGGAAACACATGCATGCATTGTATTGTGTGGTAGAACCTGGAAGAAGCATGTATGCATGTTGGAGTATGTTTGGTTAATTTGCTGCCGTTGCCGTCACATCTACCACGGTTTATGTCTACAAATAATCTCCTTAATTGAAAGAGTATATATATATATACAAGGACAAGTCCATTTAGATTATGAAATGATGTACTAGTACGTACGTTTCTAAAACTTTTGTAATAAGCTTTAGTCATATGCACGTGCTAGCTTATAGTCATATGCACTCTAACATGGTCGACCATTTCACAGACACTTGAAACCAAGCACTTTGTTAATATAATAACAAAGTAATGACTACATTTTTCTAAGGTAAGAGCTATAGGCGTGCTACTGATATTATAAGCTTGCATCCATGATGTTATTGTTTTTGCTGATACATGTTTCCTTCTTTTTGTACAACTGTCGGTACTTATACGGACAAACTGCTTCTGTGATTCTTATTGCCAATCACTTCTAAGATGGCTTTTCATCTAAAAGGAATGAACTGGTATGGCACCAATCCAAACATAAACTATTACCCATGTTTTAGGTCTGCCAACAAGGTTTTGGTATTGCCAAATTGTGGTTTGACTCATGTTAGACTAAAAAGCTAACAGTTAGTCCACATCCCTTTACAAGCTATCTAATTCTTACTTTCACAAATGCTTCTTACAATCTTTATTTAGCACTTGTTCGCCGCTTCAGGTACCCGCACGGTTTCTATTTGGACTCCTTCAACTAAATTAGTTTCCTTGCATAGCTGATTGAACTTTCCTTTTCTCCCATGAATATCTCTCCTTTCGCTGCATGTCAGCTTCTTAATCCCTCTCTTTCCTTGCATGAATGCCCATAAATATCTTTGAGTAGTTCATCCTATTTATTAGTTTCTTTGCATGACTTCTGAATTTTATTCCCTGCTAGCCAGGCTCATTATGAAAAAGGGTCTAAGCTAGTCAAGGTCAGGACAAAAATAGATGACTTCAAAAAATATTTGAGGTTTTGTTGTGTGATGCTAACAAGCATGCCTATGGATGATTCAGAGTTTTTCTTTGAAAGTTTGGATTATTCAGAATTACCATTTCGGTACCTCACCATGCTTCTATATTTTGCAAACATCATAACTGATACAATTGATGATTTTTATAGTAGTTGGTTGCAAAAGCTACTTCTTGACACCTGAACGCGTGATAGGTATTATGCACAAATTAGGAGATATATGTAGGCATTTAGATTTTATTAACTTAAAATATATATGCTGCAAAAGTGACCACAACAAGCCTTTCAAAGATCAAGTTTATTAACTTAACAAAAATTTAGATGGAAAATAAGTAGTTATATCTTTCTTCTCTACTACAAGAACAAACTGTGTGCACCTTGTGCAATTTTAACCCACTTAACATTTGTGTTCATTAATTGGTAGCCTACAGCTCTGCAAGTTTGACCACTCTAGCTACAAAATAAGTCGCTTTGGGTGCATCTCATTGATTCATTCTGTCTAATTATGGCAACCATACTTGATCCTATTGTTGGATCATGTGCCACTCTAGCTCTATCTATTTTTGTATTGGTCCCACCTATTTTGCCATGTTCTGGTTTCACTTGCTAGTGCATGCCTACATTTTAGCTGTTCTGGTTTCACTTGCTAGTGTAGCTGCAATAACAATGCCATGTGTTGTTGTCATTATTTTGGTACTTTTAAGTACTTTGACATTGATACCTATTATTCTTACATTTCTCATTTGTCAGTATTATTCTTCTTACATTGTAGAAATAATCCTTGCATTTATATTATTCTTCTTACATTGTCATTTGTCAGTATTATGATGATCATCAAGTTTTAGTAAAAATAAAAAATACACTATTATGGTTGGTGGCTACTAATCTTCTCTGTACTTGCTGTCTTCTCTGTACTCCTCTTCTACTACTACTCTCCTCTACTCCACTCTACTCCTCTCCTCTCCTAAGCAGCTGTTGCTTTTTTTGCTACTTCTACTACTTCCCTACTACTACTATCTATTACTTCTGATTGTCCGATCTGCTTATCAGGTTCGGAAGATATTAAGCATATGATGTTCTTACATTGTCATGTTGCTTTTTCTAGGAAGCAGCACCTACTTTTTTTTTTGCCAAATCTCCCCTCTCCTCTATTTGTTGTCACCTTTCCTATCCTCTATGTTTTGGAAGCAGCACCTGCTTTTTTTTGCCAAATCTCCCCTCTCCTCTCCTCTCCTTTGTTTTGCCGATGATGAAATTGTCCAAGTCCATACATTATATGGAATATGAGCTGATGATCAAGAACTTGTGAGGAACTTGGCATCATTAGCAGCCGCCCCTACATTACCTTCTCCTCTCTTCTCTGTTATGATGCCTTGATGCTCCAAGTTCATGATCAAATGATGATTGACATGTTTCTAAGGCGTCTACTACTGCTACTACTTGTTTTTTGATATATTGTTGTTTTATAGGACTACTTTGGTTTATAGACCTTTTTTATTTCTTATACCTTCTCACGTTCCTAAAGCACACTTTCTTGCATATATTAGAACAAAGCGCGAAATAATGTCATGGACACCAGACAGTGCAGCCCGATGCCCCGAGCCTAATGAGCAGCCAACCCTTGAGGAGCAAGCACTAGAGGACCAGCTTACTTAGGAACAGTTCGATAACGAGGTAGAAAAGGATCTAGAAGTGATGCTTACTCAGGAGCAGTGTGATGAGGAGGAAGGCCCTGAAGGAGAGGCTGCTGAAGGCAAAGAAGAAGAGGATGATGATGATGACTCAGAAGAGGGATATGAAAGTCCCGAGGATCCTTTCCCACGTGAAGCCAGAAGGAGGCCAACGGAGGAAGATTTGGACAAGGATTTTGACCCGAACGAGGAGGTAGGGAAAAAGCCTTAGCTTGTAAATTTTCCTAAATCTTTGGTTGTGTTACCTCTGCTAACACTTTGACCTATGGTATATATAGGTCCCTCTTGAAACTCGGAAAAGATGACATCGACGTCCGCGACATCTCACTGGACAAAATAGAGTAGAGAAAAGGAGAGCAGAGGCAACAGCCACAGAGATGGATCACAATGCCTCTGCTCCACAAACTCAAGAAACAACCACAACTACCAAGCCTAAGAGGAAACGAGGGGATAGAAAAGGAAATCTATATCCAGATAAGGCATGCTATGTGATAACGGAGGTCGGGCCAACAGGGGAGATCCTTGAGCTGAAGGAATTAAGAGGAAAATTCCGTAATGCGACTGGGGCCCTAGTAAGAGATAAACTGAACCCAGCAATCCCTAACTAAAAAGAGGTACCAGAGAACACAAAGAATGCACTATGGGATAGGCGGCTGAAGGTCAATTTTAGATTTCTGGAGGGTAAGCACGAATTGGTAAAAAAAATGCTATCAGGATGATGGGAGAGTCATTCCGACATTGGAGGTCAGAGCTCAACACAAAGTATATCCAAAAGGGGTTAACTCCCTTCAACGAGTTCGGCAAAATAACTCCTAGTCAATGGGAGGAGCTCGTGGCTCAGAAGACTTCATCGGAGGCATTGGAGCTCAGTGCCCATAACACCGAGCTAGCAAAGAGGAACAAACACCACCATCATCTAGGCCCTGGTGGCTACTATGCCAAGGAAGAGCAGTTTAGGAAGATGGACGAAGAGGCCGTAGCTACTGGGAATATCGATGTGATGAATTTGAAGGTACGCTCAAGGAACTAGATATATGCGAGGAGTATAGAATCATCCGACAGTAATCTTAAGTTTGATAAGCCAGAGACCCAAGAGGCGGTATCAAGGATACTAAAATATGCTGAAGACAAGGAGAAGGGCTCATTCAATCCTTCCAGAGAGAGGGACGAGCTTAGCCTTGGCTTGGGAAACAAGGAGCACACAGGCCGCACCAGGGGGCTAGGGAAAAGGACGACCTAGAAGCAAGGATTCGAAGAGGACAGGCACATGTATAAGAAACATGGCAGAGACCGGGAGACTATTCTTGAGCTCCAAGTGAAGGCTCTAGTTGCGAAGGCGCTGGAAGAGCAAGGACTATCTACGGAGCCACGAATATTAGTAACACCGCTGGGAGAACTGGCATTAGTTGGTAGCCCTCCGAAAGTTCCTAGCAGCCAAGGTTCCACTGCAGCCACAACCCCAGTCGATCGCATATGGGAACCAACTAGTTGCACCTTGGTGTTTCTCAGCGGCCGGCAGAACACTGTGATAGAGGTGGCAACAGGTGTGGCACATCCTCCCGGTGGCTTACACCACAATAATAAGATACCGTCGTACTACACTAGGGTCGAGGTGCATACAGTGAACCCCGAGTTCATGTAGTGGAGGATAGACTATGCAACTCCCGAGGGGCTGGTGTTACTCGGAGATGTTATGGGGCAGTTCATCCTCTGGCACAAACGAGACATTATATTGACTGCTTCTTCACCGCCTCCCCCTCTCCCAAATTTGGAGCGAGTTGTTGAGGTCAGGGAGATATTTTCACCGTCTCGTGACCCCCACATTCCTGAGATGCAACATTCTTCCCCGCCTCCTAGCGAGCATGTGCCTAATGAGATGCCACAACCTTCTCTAGCTCGTACTGAGCAAGTGCATGATGAGATGCCACAGTCTTCTCAACAAGCACAACCGATACATGAACAACGAGTGCCTCCTGAAGAAGGTGATGCACAAGAAGATGAGGACGTGCCTGAATGGGAACTTCGAAAGAAGATTCCAATCAACATAAGGCCAGTTTATGTTCCGATCAAAGACGTCTCGTCGGTGTCTAAGTGGTATTCCCATGACCAGTTCAAGCCTGAGAACCAAGTTAAAATAGTCTCATCACGAGGTTCTGAGGAGGCCGTCACTAGCAAACTCTACCAAATTGCAAAGCAGTATCCAAATGTTAATGCCATCAAATGGTCAAAGGATTGCCCAAAAACATATGAAAGAGGCAAGCCCTTCCTACCAAACTGGGACATCCTATGCCTACCACTTGGACTGAGAAGGTTCCATGATTGGTACTTGCGTGTTCTCCCAACGAGCATAGATATCATACAAGCATGCTTCCCCACCGGCACATTTGGAAGCCCAGCCGAGAAAATTGTCTTTGACTTCAATGACATGCACACATGCTTTCACCTAGGAGAAATGGAGATGAATCTAATTCGCACGTGGTGCTTGTAAGTCCTTGTCCTCCCGATATAATATGAATATAATCTTTGAATTTTGTTGTAACTAACCCATGCCATGATTTGTAGAATGCAAGTGCGCATTGTCAAACAAATGCCAAGTGTGAAAGCCGAGTATGTAGACCCTCAAGCTATAGCCCAAACAAATTTTAATTACCCTAAACGGTGGACACTGGATGCCAAAGAGTTAGCTGTTGCAAAGACTCTTCGGGAGAAAGAGCGCATCTGTATGGCGAAACTAAAGAAAGAGTCCCTTAAGGTTGCGGCATACATTGCCCTGGCTTTCAAAAATCTCCAACAACACTCTACTATATGGCTACCATATAACTTCGAGTAAGTTCAACTCTATACTTAAAGCTTTGTTCGATATATTTTATTCGATGCAAAAGAGCTTATCTAGTTCTATGATTAAATCCATGCAGCAACCACTGGATTTGTATAGCTGTCGATGTCGGGAGGAGAATGGCATGGGTCTTTGATTCATTAGATAAGGACGCAGTGACATAAAAAGACTTCATATCGATTCTCAAGACGTATACATATTGACAATCCTCATTAGCTTATATGTTTGTATACATACTTGTAACGTTCACTTTTGGATACTAACAAGTTGTATTTGCTAAAATAATTTGAATAGGGCATTTAGGTTCTATGTCACTAATCATCATGGAAGGCATGATCTAGCAAGGAAGGAAAAGCTGGCTATAAAAACACTATGTGCGGTAAATGTAACTTACTTCTTCAGTACTCCGTTACATGGCTGTCAAAAGCATTACTTAATATTTTCATATGCAAAACACACAGTGCCCCAAGCAGAGGCCTGGGAGTGTACATTGTGGATACTATATATGTTCTATGATGAGTAACACCGGTGCCTACAGGAGACACCCCTTAAGGGTAAGTTTGAACCTCTTCACCCGTAGTATAAAAACTTCGTACATGGTATGAAATACTAAACCGAAACTTGTTCTCTTGTAATGGAGAGAAGAGAAAGGAATGAAAAGAGACCCATACAAGGATGACCAACTCTTAGAGCTCGTCGGCGACCTTTGCAACTTCATATTGGACCAGATTGTACACATCAGAGGCGTCTACCATGACCGAGAGTCTGAGTTAGGTACAAATCCTCAGTACCAACATCTTCGTGAGACTGAAAGGCTAGCTCTAGGACGTTGATAACAATGTGTATGGAATTTGTATATTTAATGATAGATTGTATATATTCTTGTGATTAGTGACATAGATTGTATATACTCTTGTGCTTGTAGTCGCGGTCGCGGGGCGTTCGGCAACACAAACGCTGGTCGCGGGGCGTTCGGCAACGCAAACGCGGTTCGAAACGTTGGTCGTGGGGCGTTCGGCAACGTGAACGCGGTTCGAAACGTTGGTCGTGGGACGTTCGGCAATGCGATTTTGAATTGTAAATTTGAATTTTTTTTACGGAAAAACGTACTGTAGGGGCGGTTCTATATTGAACCGCCCCTACAAATACCTGTTTGTAGGGGCGGCTGTAGGGGTGGCTGGAAATACCAGCCGCCCTTACGGCTGATAATATGAGCCACCCCTACAAATCGATTTGTAAGGGCGGCCTGGGAACCGCCCCTACAAATACATGATTTGTAGAGACCCTTGCGTAGGGGCGGCTAGGCAAACCACCCCTACAAAGGGTTACCAACCGCTCCTATAAATACTTTTTGTAGTAGCGTAGCTTACTAGCATGGCAGCAGGGTTGCTCCTGGGGTTTCTGTACAGCATCTTGAAGGCCGCCGTGCAGGTGTTTGAAGCCTGCGCCATGGCCGCGTTATACTTATACTACGAGTGCAAGGGGAGCACCGAGGCATCGGCGGTGGGGTACGTCAAGGTTTCTACCAAGGAGCAATTTGATGCTTGAATATTAATTAGCTATTATATCCACCTGATATGCACTGTGTGCTTATAGCCTGTTAATATCGATGTTTCTTGGCTAAGTCGTAGTCGAGGGGTTGCTTCCACCATATGTAATACTCCTCGTTTCCCCTTTTCGTTTCATTTGAGAATTTACTTCGTGGATATGATGTAAGAAAAAGAATAAGTGTAGTTTCATGGATTTTCTCTCTCCCGTCTCTATTTGCTCCACATCATCAAAAAGCCTATGTGGCACGGCACGAGAGAGGGTATAAGATCGCTGACGTGTAATAACGTACTTGCCTTAGGCAATAAATAGTGGTATTTTACTACCAACTACTCCCCCGTTCCGTTTTATCTGACGCCAACACTAATATTCCACATACTAAGAACAATTTAATCCAGCTTTGTTCTCTATATTTAGTGGAGCCATTATCAGGCTGGACGAAAAACTCGAAGCTCGTTAGCTCACTCGGCTCGTGGCTGGCTCGACTCGGCTCGGCTCCGCTCGTTATGATAACGAGCCGAGCCGAGCCAAGATTTTAGCTCGTTAGCTATAACGAGCCAACTCGAGCCAACTCGCGAGCTAAACGAGCCAAGTTTCCAGGGAAAAAGTATCAAAACTTATATTAGTTTTTGTATTACTTCATGTCTTGCACTTTACAATTGACTGGTAACTGGTTTAGACCCTATAAATTGATTGGTAACTGGTCTAGATGTATTTGTTTTATATTATTATTATTCTCAAACTTTAGATAAATGCAAATATTATATTTTGTGTATTTTGTATACCTGGCTCACGAGCTTAACGAGCCAACTCGAGCTTTTAACGAGCCGAGCCGAGCTAGCTTTCTGGCTCATTAGGATAACGAGCTGAGCCGAGCTAGCTCGTTATCTTAACGAGCCAGAACGAGCCGAGCCGAGCCAGCTCGTTATCCAGCCTTAATTGCATGCAGCAAAGGGAGGAGAAGCAGGTCAATGCAATTACAGATCAATTATGTATGCACGCATGCAAGGAGGGAAAAGCTAAAAAAAACGTTTGGTAACTGTAGCATACCATATATGGTTCTACGCTAGATAAAACAGTTATTCCCACGCAAGATAAAATGGAACGGAGGGAGCAGTAGCCACTATGCAAAGGTCAATTTTATCAGGCAATAACCTTACAACCTGGTAGCAATGAATACAAAATAATTTATTCTCACCTCTACACTTAGAGGTTGTTTGGTGCGGCTCCGACTTTGGCAACACTGGCAGCTTCAGCACCCAGGCCAGAGGACCCACACCAAATGACCAGACGCAGACAAGTGCTTCTGCACCCATGGAAGAGGACCCGAAGCAGTTTCGATTGTACGGAGGCGAAGCTAGTTTCTTACTAGGCTCCAGGAGAGTGCTCCAGCTCCACTGGCACTCTGATCAGCAGTCGAAACCGGACAAATGGGGCTCCACAAAGAAGATGACGGTTGAGATATGAGTTTTTTTATTAAGATGGGACGTATCTTAGTACTGTCATCACATTGTGTGAACTCAAACAACAAATACCAACTGCTACCACCCCCACCCTTACTTAGTGATTCGATAAGATATATTATGGTTGCCCCAACTATAAATACCATCCACCCGCACCTTTGTTTAAATCTCACCTCTCGATTCTTCCCCAATACTAGTAGGACTCACTACTACAGAAAGTTTAATCACCGCTGGAACTTTCACCGCCGGTTATGTGAGAGCAGGTGGTGATACATGCATGTCACCACTGGTCCATAATACGTCTGAGGGGTCCCAGAAGGGTGCCTTACCGGTGGTGATAAATGTTTTCACCACCAGCCCGGCGCATGATCCGGCGATGAATATGGTGCCTGTCTTCGCCGCCGCATCGTACGCCAAACCAGTGGTGCAACATTTAGCACCGCTGGCTAGTCGTCCAATGCGCGATGCACATTCAAGCCGACGGAAATGAGAAGCTTTGCTGCCGGTTTGAAGATGGAAGGACGCATTGCCTGTTAGAGTCGACGGTGGAACAAGCTAGCACCGTCGGTTCTCTATATGATCCGGCGGTGGAAATCGCAACGATTCGAAACACCATATCGTCCGCCGTGCCAGCGGTGATCAGAAGTTTCACCGTCGGTTTGTTTAGACACTAAATTCCACATGGTGCTATGATCCGGAGGTAAAAACATATATCACCGTCGGTTGTCGGTTTAATCCGATGGTGGTAAACGGCTGGAAGAAAACCCCATTTCCCTCCTCTTCTTATTCACTCACTCAACTTCTTCAGCCATGGCTCCTCCCACCATTTTTGGGGACCATTTGCTCATGAAGGCTCCCAATTTTCAAAGGATGTTCTAAGACCCTTTTCGTAGCAAGTTTAGTTCCCGTGGTTAAATTGTGATAAAAATCATCCTTCTTCCTTTTAGAGTGCTTCCTGATTTATAGGCAACTTCTGATTCTTGATTGTGACCATTGGCATTAACATCACTGCAAATATCGTTCCACCAGAAAAGTGCAAATCCAGTAAACTCAAGCCTAACTCTATGTTCTTCAGATGCTAGATGAGAATTAAACTTTTGCTCAATAGCAAGCTCCCAATCTAAATATGTCTCAGGATCAGCAAGCTCCCAATCTAAATATGCCCAGAGCCAACAAAAGGAAGCATTCTAAACTTGGTTTTAGCAAAAGAATGACTATTACCTCAATCATTACCTCTCATACTGCGACAGTTTTGATGTAGTCTCTCATGTAACCGTGCGTCGCGCTCAACATGTCGCGCCATGACGTCCGCCTCGGTGTTGCTAGCATCCTCATCTTTTAGATCATCATCCGCCTCGGTGTTGCCAGCATCCTCATCTTTCAGATCATCATCATCACCAATGTCATCACGGTGCGGCTCAAGTCGTTGTTGTTCAACACCTTCAATCCCACTTGGCCAAAGTGTTGATACATTACATGATCTGATTAAGTTTCTCATCAATGAAGGTGCACTTGACTCGTATAAGCTTTTGGAGCTTGTTCTTGGACACACAATCATCACTGAAATATGTGGGAGGGGTCTCGTCTCTGGTTTGCCTGACATTGTTAGTAGAAAGAAAAAGACAATGCAAAAAGTATTATCTCTACCAACTACTTAGAGGTGGACAAGAAAATAAGGCACTCAACTCTCAAACGTCTTACCACAGTCTTACAAGTGTTTTTACCAATGCAATAGGCGGTGCAATTAGTGGTTGGTTGTGATACCATTGTAGCTTCAATGTAACAATTGCAAAGGTGAACCTATACTTGATCAGAATAAAGTGGAGCTTGGACATGCACAGTATAGTAGCAATGAATTAGCAAAAATCACAATAGATTAGCAAAGCTGAATAAATATCCAAAGTACTAGTCATAGCTGTTGGTCTAAGATGCGTCCCTAGACGTAGAATAAATAAGCTAAACCAAAGGACTAAGAAAGGATTTAGAGATATTGCCAAGATAGTGCTTGTTCTACCCCTTTCTCTATTTTTTCCACTGTTTTTCCTTCTTTTTTTGTATATTTTTTTCTTTTTTCTTTATTTTTTCTTGGATGTAATATGTCGGTGCAGAAAGTAACCAACTAGTGAATATTTGTAGTTTTGTTGTACGTTGTGATCGAAGGTGGCCTAGCACTCAATGACACAGGGTTTATACTGGTTCAGGCAACGTGCCCTACGTCCAGTTTGGGTCGGTTAGTGACTTTATTCCTGAGCCCAGGTGCTCGAAGTTTGCAGTGGGGTTAGAAATGAGAAGGAGAAAGATGGAGTGTTCAAGAGGTCCGGTCGGTTCCGGTCGGAAGGGCCGAGAGCGACAGGAGCTACGCTACGAGCTAAGTGTTCAAGCGTGTGCTTGAGGTCCGAACCTGGCGGTTCTATGGTTGTGAGCCAGCGAACTTGGTCGATCTAATGAATCTAGAAAAGGTTCTCCTTTGTTGGAGGGAGCGCATCCCCTTTTTATAGATAAAGGGGGTGGCTTTACAAGTGAGAGGGTGAGGGTTCGTATGCTACTGAGCTTTATTGCCCATGCCGACGGGTACAAGATAATGGTAGGCGCCCACAACACTGTTGATGTCACTATAGAATGTCTGATGCATGTGGGAGGTTGTGTTGCCTTCTTCAGGAATGGTAGATGTCGGTACCTGTGAATACTATTTGATGCCTAGAGGCATGTGAGGAGTTTCACCACGTTCACCCGGTATGGTAAATCCCAGCGCTCACAATACTATCGATGCCCAGAGGCACATGGGGGGCCTTACCGTATGGGAGTTTAACGACGCCCACAATACTGTGGAGGGAAATGTCGGCGCCTACAATATTGTTTGTGTCAGGGTGGTTGCAGAGTACTTGTTCCTGCAGGCGTTCAGGGTATGGTCCCTAGTATCGTGGTTTGACTTGTGCGCCCTGGCTTGCTTTCTCCGTTCGTTCCCTGGTCCTTTTCGAGCGGGCGTCCTCGGTCGGATGGCCCCAGTCAGCTCTGGTCGCGCTAGTCGAAGAAGAGCGGCGAGCAGGGTTCCTACGAACCCTGGTCGGAGATGCGGGGTCAAAGTCGGAAGTAGTGCTTGGGCCAGGTCTTCTGATCGGAGAAGTCATCTGGAGGCGGCTGGAGTTCGAAGCGAGCGTTCCGGTCAGAGAGGTGGGTTGAAGTAGTCGACGAGTGGGCGCTTGTTCCTCTTCGGCCAGACCTTCCTGTCGGTGACTAGACCGCCCTTCCGGCCTGTTGTTTTTAGACTCTTGGACCGACCCATGAGTTACGTGTTGTCTGCTTGGGCTGAGCCTTGGCGTCGAGGCCGGTACCCGAGGGACCCCGGGTTTATGAACCCGACAGGAGCCCCCAAGCCCCCGGGCGATTCGGGCAGAATCGTCTAGGGGATTTTTGTCTTCTAGCGGGTGCGCATGAGCGCACCCGCGGGTGTAGCCACCGAGCCCCCGGTGGTTCGGTCAGAACCGTCTGGGGGGTTTTCTGTGTTTGTCAGCGGGAGAGGTTTTTTGTTTCATCGGTGGGTGCGCGCGAGCGCACCCGTGGGTGTAGCCCCTAAGCCCCCGGGCGGTTTGAGCAGAACTGTCTAGGGGATGTTCGCTTAGCGGGCGTGTGTGTGTGTTTTTAGTTTGAGATAGAGTTTTGTTAACCAAGGCGTCGTTGTGTAGCCGAGGCGGTTAGGCACGGGGATTGGATTTGAGACAGAACCTTACTGATCCTGGCGTCGATGCGCGTCGTGGGATCGAGCGAGGAAGTTAGTTTGGACATGACAGAGATCACTGATCCTGACGTCGATGCGCGCAGTGGGATTGGGAGAGTCAGAGCCGTGGGGCGAGATCGGGGTCGTGGACCCAGGTGCTTTGGAGCACAGTCGGAAGCGTAGCCGGATGGGGCAAGATTGGGGTCGCAGACCTGGGTGTTTTGGAGTGCAGTCAGAAGCGTAGCCAGATGGGGTGAGATCGGGGTCGCAAACCCAAGAGTTTTGGAGCGCAGTTGGAAGTGTAGCCAGATGGGGCGAGATCAGGGTCGTAGACCCGGGTGTTTTGGAGCGTAGTCAAAAGCGTAGTCGGATGGGGCGAGATCAGGGTCATAGACCTAGGCTTTTGTGTCTTGAGCCCCTGAGCCCTGTTGGTCCTTAGTAGGGGTCGGTGTGAGTTGTGTGCGTTACCCCATCCTTGGTTCCTCACAACCGGAGGAGCTGAGTTTTGTCGCTTGTCCCGATCGCTTGGGCCCGAGTGACGCGCTCGGTGAGTTCGCTAACGGGTATGATCAAGTGGAATCCGGGTCTGTCATTCATGACGGGGTTAGCATAGCCCTCTTGTGACATTCCACTACTCCTTTACCTGCAACCCGGCGGATGCCTGGGTCACTCTAGAGACCGACTCGGGTGGCCTAACGTCCTCCTCTCGATGGAGATTCTATGGGCTTGGCAAGAGGTTTAGGATCAAATGAGAAGGTTGAGATGACCTAGTCTACCAGACTAGGTGAGGGCCGCATGGGGATCATCTATGTTTTTCTCCCCTGGCTTTGTTGGTTGCTCATGTTGAATGAGGCAACCGCCGCTTCGTGATGTAACACAGAGCATTGCGATGCATTTCGCTGCACGTGTGATGCTTAGTTCCTGAGCCCCCAGGTGGTTTAGGGCCCAAATCATTCGGGATGCATGAGCGTATGGAATGAATGCATGTATGGATATATGAAATGATTATACTAAAATAGAGGGGGTCGGTAGTGTTCACCTTGATGACTTGAGTGACGGGGTTCAGAGAGCTTCAGTCGGAAATGTTCGACCAGGACCCATGCTCGTTGTTCGTGACAGAGTTGGCATGGCCTATATGGGGCGTCCCTTCGCTTCCTACCTGTGTCTCAGTGTGTCTTTTTGAGCCATTCGATTGACTTGGGAAGCCCGATGGTCTCTCCCGGCATAGATCCCATTTTGGGTTTTCCAAGTCCCGCCTGGGGATGCGGAGAGCTACCTACGTGTGGTGATGCTTCGGTTTTTGTGCCCAGTGTGCGGTAGTGGTTGGTCATGCGGTAGTGGTGGGCCATGCCTAGGCCATGTCCCGTCCGCTTAGGAGTCGTTCCGTTGGGCAGGGCACGTCTCATCGGTCAGGGTGCATCTTATCTACATTAAATGGGAAAGAGAGAGAGTTTCTCGCTCCGCCGTTTTGCCTTCCTCGATTGGCGCGCCCTTCCCTAACTGCTGTTCTCTTTTCCTTAAGTAGGAGAAGGGAGAGGGTTTTCACCCCATTCTTTTGTCTGTCCTCATCTGCCGCCTCTTTTCCCCTTCCTTCTTGCCGTGAGCATTCCTGAGAGCCGTGGTGGTTTCTAGGAAAGAAAGGGGAGAGAGCGAGGGAGAAGAGAAGAACTCACAAATCCTTTTGTGATCCTAGAGCGAAATGTCAGACTAGAGGTCATCCACTATGAGGGAGTCGTGTTGAAGGCCTTCGTTGGGAAGAGGTTCCTACCGCCAAAGGAGGTGGTGCACTGGAGGGTTCCCGGGAGGGAGGAGTTCCCGCAACCTCGGCCCAACAAGGTGGTTTCCTTTCTCACCATCCATGAGCATGAATTAGGATACCCCACGCACTAGTTCCTGCGTGGGCTCCTCAACAAGTGGGGTCTAGAGCTACAGCACCTCAATCCGATGGGGGTGCTGCACATCGCCGGTTTCATCACCGTCTACGAGGCTTTCCTCGGGATGGAGCCGCACACGGATTTCTTCCGGTGGCCCTTCTCTGGGAGAGCCTTGATGGTGGGGAACCCGGCCAAGATCACGCCGGTGGGGGGTTTCGCCCTGCAGAGGAAACCGAGCATGGGAGGCTCGTATCCCGCATACCTCCCCTGCGACTCCAACCGGGGGTGGCATGGGGAGTGGTTTTACATCAGGAATCCAGCGGCAGCGCCATTCCCGGCGTTCACCGGTGGGAGGCCAGAGAAGCGGGATAGTTGGTAGTGGGGTTGCGCCCATAAGGAGAAACATAAGGTGGGTGTCATCGAGGAGGAGCTCCGAAAGCTCATAAAGCGCGGTCTTGATGGGGTGCGGGTGTTCCACACCCTCTATCATCATCGGGTCATGCCGTTGGTGGAGAGGACATGGCCGATGTGGTTGTACAACGGCCTGTCGGACCCGGACTGCACGTCGCCGAAGGATCTATCGGACGACGAGGTCTAGAGTCACCTTGGTCGGGTGCTGTAGCTGAAGCCCAAAGAGAGGGTCAAAGGGAAGCCCATGCCTTTCAACTCCTCGATCATGTCCAGACTGGTATGTTCCTTTCTCTTCAGTCCACACTTCTTCTGCTTTCCCTATTTTTGATTGGGAGACGCACATTTCGGAGGGGCTTGGAAATTACAAGTCCCGGCTGCACCTTCCCAAGGGTTCAGACGGCGTGGCTCGGCAGGCCGCTCTGAAGGAGGCGGCAGATGCTAGGAAGAAGAAGAAAGTCGAGGTGGCCCACTGGGAGTACAAGAAGGAGAAGGAGGTTGCCCGATGTGTGAAGGCCGGGGAGAGAAAGAGCGACGTCGAGTCCGAGCTCGAGTCGGAGGATCCCATGGATGTGGACGACATGGTTTTCTCCAAGGAGGAGGATAGTCGGGAGGTCGTTGTGACCTTGGCGGAGCATCGCGACCCTGCGGCGATGTCCGCTGGTGATGAGTAGGAGGTCGCGCGGCGTGCGGTGGCTACCACGCCGAGGAAGCACGCGGCGAGCGTGGACGTCATCGGCGAATGGGCGGCAAAGTGGACGCAGTCCCATCGCCGCCAGTGGCAGATGCGACCAAGCAAGCCAGGCGGTTCGAGGAGTGGACTGGTACTTGTGCATCGCCGGGATCGGTGCCAATGTGTGATTCGCAGCCGGGGGAGGCCCCGCTCGCCACGGATGTGGTCGAGCAAGTCAGGTGGCCTGAGGAGCAGACTGGCACCCGCGCGTCACGCGACTCATAGCCGAAGGGTGTCCCGCCCCCTGCTCTGGTCAGGGAGTGCCGAGCCGAGGGTCGCGGCGACCCGCAGGCCGGGCAGGAGCCGGTTGGGATGACCCCGTCCTCGGCCGAAGTGAGGGGGCGCGGGTTGCAGCCCGGGAGCGGCCCGTGCCCTGCAAGCCCATCGACACCGGGTCTTGCCTTTAGAGTCGTATCGCTCAACACCCGGTACGTTTTCCTTTGTTTCTTTTCAATCTTTTGTTGTTGAGTCTTTTTGGAATGTGACTTACCTGCACCCTCTGTCAGTGACCGGGTGATGACGGGTTTGAGCATCTCCCCAACTCCCATGTAGGAGGCATGGAGGCCCACCCTACAGCGTGTCGCGGTGAGCGGCGGGGGGGGGGGGATAGGGTGGCGGCGGTGAGCCCTTCTCTTTTGGGGGCAGTTGCTGCTACAGTGACGGTGGCGGCATTGGCGGCGATTCCGGTGCCGACGGCGGATGTTGCATCAGAAGTGACCCTCGTGGCCCTTCCTCCACCGACCATGGTGGAAGAGGAGAGGGAGGCTGAGCTCCCTGCCTCGCTGAGCGGAGGGCTGCACGGCTCACCCTCGTGGTCGGAGCTGAAGGCGCCGGGGGAAAGCATGGCCGGGACAGAGTCGGAATGCTCAGCGGCGGTCCACGCAACCAAGGTGGTGGACATCCCGTCTAATGACGAGGCGGATGATATGGCGGAGCCACCGGTGTCGTCGCGGGAGCTGGCGGTGGTCCAGTCAGTGGCTGGGCCCTCCGGCGGGCTGCTGGAGGGTGACCTGTAGTGGCCCTGCCCTGAGGACCCGACGAAGGTGCGGTTCGTCCTCCGATATTCCCAGGAGTGTCAGCTCTGGGACATCCTTTGATGAGGACATGACACCCATGCATATGACCATGTTTGGTGCATGGTATGAAGGGGTAGGAGGCCAGCAAGGGTGTCCAAGTCAAGAAGGAGACCTAAGGCTAATTTGGTTTGAGTCCCCGAGGTGGAGGCCCAAAGCAACTCAAGTTCGAGTCTGCCTCGGCGTCTAGGACCAGTCTGCCATAAACTAGTCACCTAGGATGCATCCGGACTCCGTTTTCGACGATCCACATATGGTTGGAAAATTAATTAGATAAGGAAGCCAATCCAAGTAGTTTCACATAAAAAACGTTCAAAATCAACGGAAATCGTCGAAACAATTCAGCGTCTAGAATCTGTCAGGGTGCTGCGACACCGTCTTTTGGTCCGTTGGACCGTGTATCGTGTTTGGGAACATTAGGGGGCGCGTCCAGGGGGTGACGCCCAAGACTCTATAAATAGCAGCCATCGCTCTCCTTAGGGTTTGGGTTTTGTTTAGTTCTTGATTTCCTCGTGAAACAGATGTTGTTTTGCTGCAACTGTCACCGCCAAGGCCGCTTGGTGTGAACCAGGGCCCTAGTTCTTGATCTTGTTCGCCTGTGGCGATTAGTCCTTTCGAATAAAGACTTGAACTCCTTCTTATTTTCATAAGCCTCATATTTATTTGCAATTTCAGACTGTGTTCATCCCGTTCTTGCTTGTGTTCTCGATTCACTTGCAGGAAAGCCTTCTCGGCGAGGTCAATCGCGTTCGCGTGGTTGATAACCAATGGAGCAATGGTGTAACGGTTGCGGGGTTCGAATCAGTCTTGGTTCGAAGCCGACGTCTCCACCAATCGACGCTATCATACCTTTCAGAAGATTGGGCCTAGTCGACATCATCCTTGGGGGGCAAGGGCACGCCGCGGTGTCCGAACTTGCCAACCTATCCGTGAAGCTCGGAAACACCCAGGAGCGGGTTAAGTCTACTCAGCAGTTAGTTGAGGTTGACCTACAGCTCGCCACGGAGGTGAGTTTTGCGTACTTGTCCTTGACCTCTGAATCTTTTGTTGGTTGCCTTAGCATGCTTGTTTTTCATAGAGTCTGAAGGGCATGTCGTCCCGTAAGTCTCACTTTCTCTGAATGGAGCACGCCCGGTTGGCTGAGCTTGAGCATTAGCTAGCGTCTGCTCATCATGAGTCCCACGACCAGGCGGGCGAGGTGACTGTGGCACGGGCGGAGGGGCAGCGTGCAGCGGAGCGGGCGACTACCGCCGAGCAAGGGCTCGAGGCGGCGAAGGCCCACCAGGCAGAGACCGAGGCGGGCTTGCAGACGTACCTTTTATGTTTCTCGTTGTGTTGGTTCTTCCTTCAGCCTATTTCTGAGCTTGTCGCTCTTCTTTCAGAGCTGGTTGAAAAGGTGAAGATGCTAGAGCGGGACCTAGAGACGATCACGATGACCTTCAGTCAGAATGCGGAGGAGCTGGCCAAGTCCCATGAAGAGCGACGTGCTCTCGAGGGGGATCTTGACCAGATCCACAATGTGGCCCAGCTCATTGTCTCGGAAGTCTTTGGGTCGGCACCAAGCACTAGCACACCTACCGTCCAGCTGGCGGAGATCCCGGATGCGGTTCGGGACCTTATCAGGAGCGGGTTGTTCTATGGAGCGTCGGGGGTACTGACTTCGGTGGTGACGCACCACCCGAACTTGGACTTCGCTGCTATCTGTAGTGGGTATGCTAAAGGCTTGAGCATGGAAGACATCCAATCGATCGGGGAGAGCTTGCTGCCGCATGCAAGGTCGGTGGCAGAGCAAGTCTTGGCCCAGTGGGTGATGGACGTCCGCCGTGAAGACATGGCCAGAAGCATGCGTGGGGAGGACACTGCCCAGCCTACGAACAGCGTGGATCCTGGGTCGGAGGTGAATGTCGCCCTGGCTTCGACCGAGCCGAATGTCGTGCCGCTGGGGAGTGAGCAGCCCGCGCCCTCGTCGGTCGCACCGACAGCAGATGCTGCCGGGCCGGTCCAATAGCTTGTAAAATATAAGTAGTTTAGTGAATGTAAAAAGTTTTAAGTTCGTGGGGGAGCTCCCGTGTAAACATTCCTGTGTGCTTAATGACTATGGTCTGTTTCATTTTCTATAATGGAGTCACTCCGTTCGGGGAAGCTTGTTCCCCCTCTATTCCTTAGTTTTATTTCCTTAGCATAATTTTGTTTTTTGTTCTTTCTTTCTCGTACCTGCCTGTTTGTCCTATAGGTTGCGACATTAGGAGCCCGGGGCGTGGCCCATGAGGCTCGGCTGCTCGTAACCATAGGGAAAGGCGGGGTGCAATCGGTCGGAATGTTTTTAAAGCAAAGCTATGTAAGACAAATTAAAGGAACAAAACTATCCTTTTGGTTGGGTAGGAAGGAATTTCACCATATGATAGTAAACAAAATAGAGCGGTGGTAGTGTACCCTAGTGGAGCCCCCGAGCGCCCCGGGTCAAAAAAGTGTTCGGGTCAGGGTGCTCTTATAGGAGCATAGGCTAAGTAAACAATGGTAAGACTGACACTTAGGGGGGGAAATAACATAGCTGTTCCAAGCGTTCAGAGAGATGGCCATCGTTGTTGTCCTTTGGTCGATAGGCGTCCGGTCGGATCACTTCATCCTTCAGTTGTCCGGATCCTTGCCCGCTACACCCCCTTTCTCGATCGCTGCTTCTTCGCCTTTTTCTTCCTTTGGCCTTCCAGCCAGCCGCAGAAGGCGCTTGAGGAGCTAGCAGTCCTTGTAGAGGTGTTTTACGGGGTAGTCGTGGTTGGTGCGTGGGCTCTCCATGAGCTCATGGAAGTGGCCCAGAGGGTCATGCTGGGGCTGCGTGCCCGCATGATCAGCCATGGCGACCAACACGGGGTTGGCCGGTCGGCGGTGATTCTTTCTGTTCTTTTTCCCCCTCTGCGTGGAGGGGCCCTCGTCTTGATCCTAGCGCTTGGCCTTGCCCTTGCCCTGGCCTCCGTCGGAGCGCGGCGGGAGCGACGCTTGCTGGAGGTTTTGGACAGAGGTCCACGGTCCCAGGCCACCAGGGCTGGGACTCTAGTCGCTGCCGCGTGTCTCAATTCAGGCCGAGCTATGCGTAGACAGGCGATCGGTATGGAGCTGTCGTCAGGTCAAGGTGAGGTGCCAATGCGGCCTCCTATGCCACGCTCGGTGATTGTAGCGGCGATCGGGTGGAGCAACCCATCCGCTGCGTCCCCATTCCCCTGATGGGGAGCCAGGCCACGAGTCGGTGTCACGATACGGAGCACTCCGCTTGTTGAACGGCGGCGGTCTCCACTAGTGCCCGGAGGTTCCGGTGGATCGCCTGTTCATGGGGGTTGTTTGGCTCGGACAGACCGCGCAGGAGCATTGCCGCGGCGGCGATGTTCTGACTGGCCCGAGCGAACTGCGGGGGATCGGTCCCTCTGTCCATGGGTTGCGCTGGACCTGACGGGCACGACCCCGGGCGCCGCTCATCGGTCAACGCGCACGGGGCACAGTGTGGTGCGCCGAGCGTGCAGACGCGGTTGGTGGCTGGTGCAGCCACTGTTGTCGCCGTGCCTCGCCGTGCTCCCGTGTGAGCTTGGGGGGTCTCCACACGAGAGTTCGGTGAGGTGTGAGTCTGTGAGGACTCCGCTTCCGCCGGTGGGTGTCTCGGAGCGTCCGCCATGGTGCACTCCCGGGACGGATGGTGGCTAGGCGCCATGTTGTTGATGCTGGAGCCGTCACTCTCGCCATCGTCATCCATGAGGTCGAGGAAATAGGTGGGAGCATAGCTCGCCATTCCCACGAATTCGGATGCGAGAGGGGGCGGCACTGGCATCCTTCGGAGCCCCCGGGCGTATGTGTCCGTGGAGGACGCGAGGCCGTAGGGGAACTGGTTGTACGGCGGTCGCGTCGGGGACAACGGGGTTCCTCTAGGAAATCGGCGGAAGATAGAGAATAGTAAGTAAATAACAGCGTGTACATTACTCACAGTGGGGTTTGAGCAGAGAGTTTGCTCCGAATGAAGCGCAGATGCCGCGTCGTCGAAGTCATGTGTCCCGGAGTTGATGGAGGGTGCCCCTCCGACGGGTGCTGAGACGTGCGCCTCCTCACGGAGGCATAGTACACCGAGCCGGTCAGCGACGAAGTCCAGGCTTCCGAAGAGGAAGGCCTGGGATGGCTCGAAGATGGGTGGAACCCGCATCCCAGCCGGTGGGAGTGCGGGAAATTCCAACGAGCCGAAGCGAATCGTATCACCCGAGCCCGCCACGGCGAGGGTGGCAGAAAAGTGGGCCATACGATGACCGAAAAGTGTTGAACGTACAATGTCTTCCCCACGGACGGCGCCAACTGTCGGTGTAGAAAGTGATCAACTAGTGAATATTTGTAGTTTTGTTGTATGTTGTGATCGGAGGTGGCCTAGCACTCAATGACACAGGGTTTATACTGGTTCAAGCAACATGCCCTACGTCCAGTTTGGGTCGGTTAGTGACTTTATTCCTAAGCCCAGGTGCTCGAAGTTTGCAGTGGGGTTACAAACGAGAAGGAGAAAGATGGGGTGTTCAAGAGGTTCGGTCGGCTCTGGTCGGAAGGGCCGAGAGCGACAGGAGCTACGCTACGAGCTAAGTGTTCAAGCGTGTGCTTGAGGTCCGAACCTGACGGTTCTGTGGTTCTGAGCTAACGAACTTGGTCGATCTAATGAATCTAGAAAATGTTCTCCTTTGTTGGAGGGAGCGCATCCCCTTTTTATAGATAAAGGGGATGGCTTTACAAGTGAGAGGGTGAGGGTTCGTATGCTACTGAGCTTTGTTGCCCATACCAACGGGTACAAGATAATGGTAGGCGCCCACAACACTGTTGATGTCACTATAGAATGTCTGATGCATGTGGAAGATTGTGTTGCCTTCTTCAGGAATGGTAGATGTCTGTACCTGTGAATACTGTTTGATGTCTAGAGGCATGTGAGGAGTTTTATCACGTTCACCCGGTACGGTAAATCCCGGCGCTCACAATACTATCGATGCCCAGAGACATGTGGGGGGCCTTACCGTATGAGAGTTTAACGGCGCCCACAATACTGTAGAGGGAAATATCGACGTCTATAATACTGTTTGTGTCAGGGTGGTTGCAGAGTACTTGCTCCTGCAGGTGTTTATGGAGGTAGTATGTCTATAGTAGTTGGCGGGCACGATCCTCCATGCGACAAATCCACTCACCTATCAGAGTTCAGAGTTGCCTTCTCCGACGACCTGCTTTTCCAAGTCGTCGGAGAGACCGATGACGCTATGACAGCGACATTCACCATAAGTCATCCAATCCGGCCAGCGAAAACGAAAACAAGACGTCTACATCCACCGCAACCCACTTGTATAATCCATCTTCCAGTTGTCCAAATCTTGTCTCTTGACTGATCCTTAGCACTACGCATGGCCACCAAAGCAAGCTCCTCACTGTCGCCATGCATCAGACTCATGGAGGAATCCCTGCTCCTCCCGACGCAAGACGTCGGTCTCTTTGCAAAGACCTTCCTGCTCATCTTCGCCCACACCTTCCTCTTCATCGCCGTCGCCGTCCACTTTGCCCACCCACTCGCCACCAGCATCCTTGCAGACATCAAAGCTCACAAGATCACCACTGACACCGCGAGCTCCAACCACTCCAAGGAGCTGTCATTATTAGCCATCTACCTCTCCTACCTCGCGAGTAAACTCGCCACCCTGCTTGTCACCGCTCTCGCCACCGCCACGACGTACTCTGGCGAGCGCCTCACGCGTAAGGCGGTCAAGGAGAGGATCGGAGGTCTTCTCGGCACGGCTGCCCTCGCCGGCGTGCTGGAGCTGTTACTCACGGCTCTACTTGTGCTACTACTCGTTTCCACATGGACGTACGCTGACTCAGGCATAAAATCTCTGTGTGGCTACTCGATGTTTTTAGTGGCTCTTCTCCTCTACGTCTACCTCGCCACAGCGAATCCCGGTGAGCGTCGCCGTGTCGGCCGTGGACAGAGGCTGCCACAGCGTCTGGGTGCTGCGTCGGGCGTGGCGGCTCATGAGAGCAAGGAGGAAGGAGGCTGCCGTGCTTGTGTTCGTCGTCAACCTCCTGCCTGCTGTCGTCCACCCGGTCCCCGTGTACGCGTTTTTGTCTGGGACGATGAGGAGCCAGGACGTGTGGCTCGTGCGTGCAATTTCTGGATATGATCTTCCCTTTGTTGGTGCGCAGTTGTTCTCCATGGTGGCAGCCACGATGTTCTTCTGCCCCTCCATGGAAACCAACGATGGAGCACGCACGCCTGTTGTTTGAGTCGTATATTATTTCTCCATTTTGTATTATCGATCACACTGAGTCAAAAATTTGCCTGTTTTTTTCGTCATGTTGTGGCCAAGACTTTCTCGTTGTTCTATACACGAGAGAGAGTGAGCGTTTTACAATGTTTCTCACCCCAATGATAACCGTACGTATGGGGACGTAAAATGTTTATTTCTCGCACCCCAAGGATAACTGTCCCTGGGGACGTAAATAGATCGGATATGTGAATAGAATAGCCATATATTTTCCTTTGGATTGAGAATCAGACACGGATACCAAATAGATACAAATACGGCCGCATGTAGATTATCACGGTTACGAATACGAATAAGTGTGTATTGCGGCTGCTGGAGCTATTGGACTATCTATTCTTTCTTCCATCCATCGTAACAGGAAATCAACTCGTATATCAACCAATCCAATTTTTTGAATAATTAGACATAGAATCCTATAAAATCGAAAGGATCTCGGATGACTCGTCAAAGCACGAAAGCCAGTTACAAAATAGATTCCTGAATATGGGATTAGTTGAGTGTCAATAGTATAACAAAAAATGAGAAGGGTTACAACATGAAGCGGCCATGTGATTGGCAGCAAAACAATTGAAGCAAAGCGCCACAAGCTTTAGCAGAATTGGGCGCCCTGGGCGAGAAACCCGGCGACCAGACAGGGACCAGTCGACGCTTTGGTGACTAGGCAGTGGCTATGCCCGGTGTTGGGAGGACTTCAGGATTGCCGCGATAAAATGTGTTGCCAACCATCGGCGTCATGCGACATGACACGATGATTGCTAGCAATGCGGGGCCCTAGGCACTGGTGGACCACAAGGATGCGTCCACCCAGATTGTGGACAAGAGGCGCCCTGTCATCCCCACGGCGCTGCAGGAGCCCTTCACGAGCTAGGGGCGGGGGCGTGGCCGAACTTGGGTGCAATGATGCCGACACTTGCTTGCGCCAGCATCGACTGCTCGGGCCGGTGGAGGCCTGACGACGATGGACTACACTCACTGCAGATGCGCGAACGTCGATGATGCTAGGCAGCGGGGGGCAACGATGGAGGAGAGACAACGAACTTGGAGGCCCCGAGGATGAAATCATGGGATAGGGATGGGGCCTTGTTCGGGAGATCCTCTAAGGAGGAGGAGCCGACCAAGCAACGCAGTTTGAATCGAATCACCAAGGAAGAAGAAGGGTTGTGCCATGGGGTAGAGGGGGGAGGGGGAGGGGGGCTTACCTAAGAGGAGGAGAGGGGTCTGGGGGGTCACCTGAGTGGGAGAGTCCACCACGAAGGTTTGGTGGACGAGGCAGCGAGGTTTGCCCCTATAGGCCAGGGAGGTTGGACTGGGCGCTGATGTAGCCCATCTCCTCCGCCTATAGTTTTATCAATGAGTATTGGAACTATGGATCCTCATGTGTATTTAGTTCCTCTTACTATGTGTTTGGTTTGGAGACACTACCCTAAATCTGGACATCACTGCCGGTTCAAAAACCCACTTCACTGCCGGAATTTGAACCGATAGTGGCATACTGGCAGTGATGTTGGGTTGACATCACTGTCGGTCCTTAAAAACCGACACTGATCTACAGGAAACAGTGTTGGTTGCTGGATCCACCCGGCAGTATCTAGTTGAACAACACTGTCGGTTTGTAGTTCCAACCGACAGTGACGGTTGCTTCAAGAGTGTCGTTTGTTGGCTCAAGCCAACAGTATTGAGCAAGCCTACACTGTCAGTTCATGGATCAAACCGGCAGTGTTGTAGTAAATATCAGTGTCGGTTCTTGGCTCAAGCCAGCAGTGTTGAGGAAACCTACACTGTCGGTTGATGGATCAAACCGGCAGTGTTGTCCTAATCATCAGTGTCGGTTCATGGTTCAATCCGGTAGTGTTGGGCAAGCCAACACTGTCGGTTTGTTTCTAACCGGCAGTGATGGTTACGACAACACTGCCGGTTTGTTGCTAACCGGCGGTGATGGCCCGCTCGTATATTATTATTTTATAATTTATTTTAATTTATATTTTTTCGTGGGATCGGGTTTTGCTTTATATACGCTACGTAGACAATAGGTCCATCAATATTAAACATTACAAATGTTACGGTTACAATTCAAATGTTCTTATCCAGATCTCGATCCCTCAAAATAAAAAAGAAATATTCTCGGACTTCTTACAATAATCTGGCGAGCCACTCTGGGCCATACTGGTCCTTGTACTTCACGGATTGTGCAATGGAAAATATTCCATCTTTTTCCAATACCTCGGCTAAGATGAATTTTGTCAGCTCCGATTGTAGTGCGACGATCTCCATCTCTAGCAGCATTTCGTGCTTAAATTTCTTGCGCTGTCGTTCAAAAAAGATGATATCCAAAAAGGAATAGTAAATCATTTTGTTGAATTATTAACAGACATAAATGAAATGGGGATTATACACACCAACTTATCGGCTTCTTCCGATTTCCCGCCGATGTAGTGAAGCATTGCCCACATTACATAAAACATGCATTCATTGTTTCCCGCCGGCTGTGATAGGTACTTCCCCTCCATTTCGACAACCTTGAATGGGACCGGCTTCCCACCGATATGACTTCTTCGGACACTGAGCATCATTAAAAGGAGAAACATTAGAAAACGGGTATGTGTGATTAGAAAATAATATGTTATTAGGATCGCTTACTAATTCAGCACTGACACCAGTGCATCCAGATGATGAAATGGTTTTTTCTTTGAGTCCCACACCTCGAGCAGATTTTTGGCAAGATTAACACAAATGAAGACAAAATGGTTGCTGCAATCACATAATCCTAATTATCGAATAATCTTAACAAAAAAAGAAGCATAAAATTAAAAGCCGAGAACATATACTCGCAGTTGTAGGCTAGAAGTATGTGGGTTTTCTTCTTCATTATGAATTCGTCGAAAACAGCAATCAATCTCTGTTTTAGGTTTTTCACATCACATCCATAGAGGCCTAGACATGTCCTCTCATTGACTCGCATGGGGTCCAAGAAGCCGATGTAATCTTATTTGCTTTTTAGAATGCAAAATTTTGCTATACACCTACATAAAATCATGGGAAGTGCTCGAAAGTCTACAATTTGTGTCTTGAGAGAGTAGTTAATTGTAATATCGTACGTGTAGGGTACTTACATAGTCCACAGCGTCAACAGTTGAACATCAAGATCATGTTTCTGGTATAGCTGAAACAAGCACTCCCACTCAACATCGAACTTCTCTTCTTCAGGATAATTGAAAACATGTGGCGAACGGATAATAACCTCAAAACCAAAGCTGTCCATCTCTATTGCTTGAGCCATGTAATATTCATGTAAATGGCGCATATATGTTGTCAGATTTTTAAACTCATGATCGGGAACCAAAAATTGCCCCTTACATACTTCATTGCTGGTGTTGTCGTCCCTTATACATCATAATAGATGGTCGTGGCCTCTTCCATGGTTAATCCTGGGTTGTCTTCGACGTACTTCCGTATGTTCCTTAAATCTTTATTGTGTATTTCTTCGTCTCTTGTTGTAGCGTATTTATTCTGTGTTTGCCTTTCGAATTCGGACTTCAACATAAACGAAGGCAGTGAGGCACAGAGATTGAAGAAACTAATACAATCTTCCTTCTTGATGTGTGCTGTAAATTTTTCTTCCATCAAGGAGGTAACGCTGCCACTGAACGGCCTTTTTCTTTTCTGTTGGTCCACTTTGGGAGCATTAGCGACCAAATCCAAGGACCTTTTCTGTGACTGCGAGGATGTCCTTGATCTTGTTTTGGGCTGAGGTGGAGGAGGAGGATGACGATGAGAATTCTGTTTTCCCGGCGCTGATGAAGATGGAGTCGGACGAGGAGGATGAGGAGGAGTCTCTTTTCTTGGGGCTGATGAAGATGGAGTCGGACAAGGAGGAATAGAAGGAGACATATGTCTTCTCGGGGGTGATAGCTCCGGATGAGGAGGGGAGTGATCTCTGTTGGGAGATGGTGAGTTATCATCACGGGTGGGTAAAGACTCGCAGTCGTCCTCATCATCAGAGGACAATTGGTGGTCAAGCTTAATGAAGCGCTTGCGCCAGGCCACTTGAGAGCCCTTGTTTTGACCAAGTTTCGGCCTGTCTTTCGCTACGGGGTACTCAATGGGTATCTTGTTATACTTCTTATCAAGTATTATGTCAATGGTGACATGAGCATACCCAAGTGGAATTGGGCGGCCATTAATTGTCCCGTCTTCCATAGGCCAGGCCTGGCCGAGCACCACCTTGTCCTTTCTCCATTCCTGACAGATGTACAACCTGACATTGACGGGTTCAGTGATGTCGTCCACCGGATGAGGCACATTCGCCTCTTCTTCGTCGAGCGGGGTCGATCCGCAGCTGCTGCAACCCCTAAACTATGAGCTAAAGGCAGTAGGAGTAGGGTTTTGTGGTACTACTGACCCCTTGGACAGCAAAATTTGCTTGACTCGCGCTTCAACGATCGCCTCAATCCGTGCTTCCATTTTGTCTTCCATCTCTTTTAGTCTCCTCAAATACTCTGCCTCATGTTCCCCTCTACCCCTCGAGCGGCTCCGGTAAGTGTTAGATTCTTGGGGGGATGCTAGTTTCCAAGGAACAACACTGGTTTCTCTAGTGCGACTAGGGTGCTCCTTGGTTCCGAGTGCTTGGGTGAGCACGTCTTTCTCCCTATTAGAAGTGTGAGTCCCTTGCCTCACCTCCTCAGTTACCTATGAGATCCTCTAGATGAGTTCACTCATGGGTAGATTTGAGGAGCTCAAGCTCCCGTCCTTGGCATGCCATACATTCCTCCCCATACAGTATATTACCGATCTGGGCTCCCAATCGGTGGTCTCAACTTGAACGCCTTCCTCATCAAGGCGATCCATCTTTTGAAGTTCTGCTTCAAATTCTGGCATCTTTTTGGCGTAGCCACAAGAGCCGAGATGATGAGGATTCGTCGCTTTCTGTGAATTCTCCTTATTCTTCCTGCTCAGTTCTAAGTACTCCTCGGATAACCTGTATTCCTTGAAAGCCTGCTAGAAGTCCTTCTGCTTGCTCAACTATCCACCATCGAAATCTGGCTCTTTATTTTGGAGGATAAAATTCTTGTACAATGTCCCCTTAAAATTCTTGAAGCATATTCCCATGATTTCTTTTGCTTTTTTCTTGACTAACTCCCTGTCATACTCGGCTGGGAAAGTGAAATACTCTGGGATCTTGACATCCCATATGTAATCCTTCTCGCTTTCGGGAACCCTCCACCGGTCATCATCTTTCCCAATCCACTTCCTGTACTTAATCGGGATGAAGTCCCTAACAAGTAACTCGAGGATAGTCTTGTATTTGGTCAAAGCTATAGGCGGTGAGAGTGGATCCCCGAATTCATCGAACTCAGTAATGTGCCAGTGTGCATTCCTACCAACAGGAATCTTTGACATGCCTCGCTTGGATCTGGCCTTCCTGCTACCCAAACCCTCTAGCTCCTCGGCTGGCGGAGGCTCCTGCTAGAGACACCAAGTAAGGTATGACCCTCTCAATTGATTAGCGTGTGTGGCTACATAGTGACATGATACCAAAGTTACCTGGCCATCTTGGTCATTTTGACCGAGATCGAGCAGGCTAGACGGGGTCCATGGCTGCTCGTTCTCACTGACCTGATTAACACCGTCACCGTTTGTCGGATCATGTGGCTCTCCCGTCCCAGCGATATCAACCGCTTCTTGTTGCCGATCAGTTCTTCGGCGACAGGGTAATAGGCGACGATGAGTCATGGCTGTGACATGATCGTGGTTAGTTTTGGCCGCGGACAACTACTAATAGCATATGTTCATATATATATATATATATATATATATATATATATATATATATATATATATATATATATATATATATATATATATATATGTTTAATGCAAAGTCTAATAATAAGTCCACATACAACAAAGTCAAATAATAGCATATGTTCACCTAGAACAAATTCATTGTTTGATTGACCATATACAACAAAGCCCACCTACTCTTCTACGAAACTAAGCCTACATCAACTTCCAAATAAGAAAAGCGATGACCATAGCCATAAATAAAAGCATGACATCTTTCCAAGACCAAGGAGCAATTCTCTTAATCTTCACATCTCCGGTGGGTGGCTTCTCTTCGATCTTCAGTGCCAGTGGATGGCCATGGTTTGCATTCATTGGACCATAGTAGGCCGGTTACCCATGGTTTGCAAGGTAGGCCGGATGACTATAGTAGGCCCTCAAAGCTTCATCTTCTGTGTTGTATTTTTTGTGCAAATTACCAGGGTAGCGATTGACTTGAGCATAGCAATCTTTCCAGGTTCGATAAATCCCAGGCATGTGACCAACATGCACTACATACCATGCCATGGTTGCCTATACATTTAAGTAAATTAGGTTGTCATTAAAACATGATTCTTATACAATTTAATATGTTTACGAATAACACACGACCATTGCATAGATAGGAGTGTTTGGAAAATAGCTATTCACGTGCCTTAGTAATAGTTGTTATATGTAGGAAAGATATAAAGAATATTTTTTATTCGTTAAAAACCAAATGATGATTTAGAGAGCCAGTTTAATACTTTTGGATATACTCCTGGAGATGTCTAAGAGTCTTCAGTCTCACTATAAATCCCCCAACCATCGACGCGAGGTTCTTTCACAAGTATCAGTGCAGGTAAGCATCTTTCCAAATTAGTGATACTTTGATCTGAAACTTACATGGTTGGTAGGGGCAAATATGCATCTCATACTATCCCAGGAAAGTGACATGCAAAAACTCATAATAAGATAGGATTGTTGGAAAATATTCCCAGTTTAATGCACAAGGCTACATAACTATGTATTACTTGTAATCTTGCATAAGTTAATAATTATGCATCTTTATGCTGATAGCATGGAGAAGATGGTTTCACAGAGAAAACGCAAGTTTGTTTCACCGAGAAAATGCAAGTACTCCGAAAACAAACTACCATTAACGTTCAAAGAGCAATTTCTGTCAAGTATAACGAATCCCTGCTATGTTTATCCTGGTAACCAAAAATAAAATTATGCTTTTGTTCTTATCAGTATACTGATGAATAGAGCTGAGTAACGTGCTACTAAGTAACAATGTACTACTTACTAGCAATGTGTCCAGAAACACAAAGAAATAGATAGCACACACTGTGTGGCAAACCTAGATTCTAGCATTCACAGCTGCATGATCAAACCGTATGACAGCACACACTGCATGATCAAACTGATTCAAGTAAGCAGTTGTGGGACATTTCATCAGACACGTAGTGGGCAGTGAGCCATGCACTCACCGTGGGGTGGGAAAGCAGCTGTCTGCGCGCTCCTGAAGGCCTTGGCAGTGCTCCGGACGACGCGGTGCTCTGGCTTAGCACGGATGGAGTGGTGCTCTGGCTTGGGGCGGTGCTCCGGCGTGGGGCGGTGCTCCGGCCTAGGGCGCTACTCCAACATGGGGCAGTGCTCCGGCGTGGGGCGGTGCTCCGGCGTGGGGCAGTGGACGGCGTGGGGCGGTGCTCCAACGCGGGGTGGTGCTCCGGCGGCGCAGGGGGAGGGGTTGGCGCGGGGTTGAAATGAATTGGGATAATTTCAACCCGCTCCACTTTTATAGCAGTAGCTCATCACTACCGGTTCTTCTTGTAAACCGACAGTGATGGGAACATCACTGCCTAGTCACTCCCCAAACCGATAGTGATGTTCTGTAGCAGTTAGGTGTTAAGTAGGATAAGTTTTCATTTTCTTTCGAACTCCTCCTACTGGCGCAACGGTTAAGACCCCTCAACTTAGCCCCCGAGACCCTTGTTCGAGTCCCAGGCGGGTCAAATTTTTTTGTTCTATTTTATAAATTATTAATTTATTTCGGGAAATAGCTCATCACTGCTGGTTTTGCTTGTAAACCAACAGTGATGGTGTACATCACTGCCGGGTCATCTCCCAAACTGGTAGTGATGTTGTGTAGCGATTAGGTTTAACTTATTTTATAAGTAGGATAAGTTTCCGTTATCTTTCGAGCTCCTGTGTTTGAGTCCTGTGTTCGAGTCCTAGGCAGCCCAATTTTTTTTGTTTAATTTTATAAATATTAAGCGGTCTAAAGGTCAAAAATATAAAATAAATGTGTTGCGTCCCTGAATCGAACCGAAGCCTACAAGTTCCAGAGCAGCGGACAAACCATTGAGCTATCGCCTGATTTCCGGATGTTTGAAGGAATTTATTCCTTTGAGTGATTATCTGTCCCTGCTTTGCGCGTAGGCCCCTTCAACTCCCCGGCCATGCTGGTCGCGCGGTTCCTATGAAGAGCCGCTGTTTTAATTACCAAACGCAGGTCCATTGGCTGCTCGTGCCGGTTCCCAAACGCAGGCGCGCTCCCAACACAGGCGCAATGGCGGTTCAATGGCGTTTCCCAACGTAGGCGCGCTCCGTTTCTGAGGGGAGAGCCCTTCAGTTCCCCACGAAGAGACACCGCGTTTACACGTCCATTGGCTGCTCACGCCGGTTCCCAAACGCAGGCGAGCTCAACGTAGGCGCAATGGCGGTTCAATGCCGTTTCCCAACATAGGCGCGCACTCCGTTTTCGAGGGGGTGCGAGTTATTGCACCGTGATCAGTTCCACACCGACACACCTATATAAGCCAGGCCCCCTTGCACACAGTCGGTCACCACACCACCGCGTGTCAAGAAAGCCAAGCACCGCCCTTCCCATGCACACCTCGCCCCGGCTCTCGACTTACCCGCTGCCACGCACAATGCCTCGCCGCTTGAAGACAACATGGGCGAAGCTGAACCCATCGTCCTCACATCACCCCCTGACTCCACCGACGTCGTCGTCCGAATCAGACCTCGAGGTGAACCTCGAGGATAATCTGGACCGGGAGACCGCATCAGAGGAGGAACTGGAACCTCTTCTAGTGGAGGAGGTCACCTTCAATTCGTTGGAGACGGCTCAGAAGGAGGAGGAGGACTGGCACCTCTGCGCCATCGCACAGAAGGAGACCGACGACTGCATCCTGAAGCGCGTCGTCGAGATCTCCAAGGAGGATGAGCGCCGCCACGAGGAGGAGGAGCGCCACCGCCAGGAGGAGACCGAGCGGCGTCTCACGATGGACGCAGAATGGTGGCACCGACGCAGGGCTGAGTGAAAGAAGCGCGAAGAGGAGCACCATCGCCGGTAGTCGGGGGACGATGCATGCGGCAGCACCGGCAGTAATTAGTAGCACTAGTGATTAATCAATGCCCTTATATAGGGCGATGTAATGATTTACTGGTGCTGAAAAAAATCATGTTGTCGAATCCTTTGTTTGATCATCATCACCTGAATTGGGTTGATACTTTGCATTGCATGACCTCTTGTTTTATTTGCTTACATATTGGATGTTGCATTTTGTATGACCTCGTTTTGCTTACCTTGTTTTGCTCTTCTAGATAATATCGTGTTGCAGCATGTCTGTCATCTGTCACATCACTGCCGGGCCATTCTTTAAACCGGCAGTGATTTTCGTGTAGTGGTTACAGAATAAGTAACTTATTTTTTCCACTTATTTTGAATACCTCCTACTGGCTCAACGGTTAAGACCCCGCAACTTAGCCCTCGATACCCGTGTTCGAATCCAGGGTAGCCCAATTTTTTTTGTTTAATTTTATAATTTATTAAGCGGTCTAAAGGTAAAAAAGATAAAATAAATAAACCATGGCACACATCCTATACTAGCGCAGTGGTTAAGTGTCTGAACTCTGTGGGCCGAGACCCGAGCTCAAACCCAAGGGCTGGCACAATTTTTTTTAATTTTTTATATATCACTACCGATTTTCAAAATAAACCGACAGTGATAACAGGCATCACTGTCGGTTTCCTCTCATCACTGTCGGTTTCCTCTCATCACTGCCGGTTTTTTGAAACCGACAGTGATATTTATATATATTAAAAAAAATCTTTCATATACTGAATAAATAGAAGCATATGTATTCCTATGTCGAAATGGCTTGAATTTTTTTTGACAAGCGTGTACACCCAAATTAAGATCGCACACAGGATCTTAGGTTTTTCTAATCATTTTTTTATTAATTATATTTTTCTGTGTGCTGAATGAGACAAAAGAGGGTGAATTTCATCTTGGACCCAATAGATTTTTTCATCCACCTCCACAAAATTCTTATCCCTAGGGCACATTAGAGCCTGTGTAAAAGTTTAGCACCATTCTGGATCTTTTCATGGGTAGACTCAGTTTAACCTATAATTAAACGGTCTCGTCGCGCGAAAATTAAATTAAACCTCAAAAAGTAGCAAACCTTCTCCGGAAAATCTCAAACTTGGTGTTTCCTTCACACGTGGCACTTGCAAGTCTAAGAAAAAGTTTGAGACCAATATGATACCGAAATGTCTATGAACCACAGAAACCTTGATAACCTGTGTGTATAGTCATGGTTCGATGAAAGAGCACATGTACCCCTGTGAAGCATGTATACTCCGCCTATGTCGACAAGGCTTCAAATTGTTTTGGCAAGCATGTACACCCAAATTCAGACCCCACACAGGATCTTAGATTTTTCTGTTCATTTTTTATTTATTATATTTTTCTCTGTGCTAAATGATACAAAAGATGGTGAATTTCATCTTGGACCCAATAGATTTTTTCATCCACCTCCACAAAATTCTTATCCCCAGGGCACATTAGAGCCTGTGTAAAAGTTTGGCACTATTCCAGATCTTTTCGTGGGTAGACTCAGTACAACCTATAATTAAACAGTCTCGTCGCGCGAAAATTCAATTAAACCTCAGAAAGTAGCAAACCTTCTCCAAAAAATCCCAAACTTGGTGTTTCCTTCACACGTGGCACGTGCAAGCCTAAGAAAAAGTTTGAGACCAATACGACACCAGAGTGCCTATGAACCACAAAAACCTTGATAACCTATGTGTATAGTCATGGTTCGATGAAAGTGCACATGTACCTCTGTGAAGCATGTATACTCCGCCTATGTCGACATGGCTTAAAATTTTTTTGGCAAGCATGTACACCCAAATTAAGACCCCACACAGGATCTTAGATTTTTCTGTTCATTTTTTTATTTATTATATTTTTCTCTGTGCCAAATGATACAAAAGAGGGTGAATTTCGTCTTGGACCCAATAGATTTTTTCATCCACCTCCACAAAATTCTTATCCCTAGGGTACATTAGAGCCTGTGTAAAAGTTTGGCAGCATTCCGGATCTTTTAGTGGGTTGACTCAGTTCAACCTATAATTAAATAGTGTCGTCGCGCAGAAATTCAATTAAACCTCAGAAAGTAGCAAACAATCTCTGGAAAATCCCAAACTTTGTCTTTCCTTCACACGTGACACATGCCAGCTTGAGAATAAGTTTGAGACAAATACGACACCGGAATGTTACACGAATTACTTGCATGACAATAATTAAACACACAAAGCCGTACATATTAAAATTAGAACCCAATTAAACTACGACCTTGAAAACCTAGCTAAATAAACATTAATTACTATCAGAATCACTGTTGGGATCGATCGGGCCACGCACACTAATATGCCTCTGTAGCCATATATGGTAATTGATGTCACGGATTATGTATCCGCTTGTATCGATGAAGTTCAGTGCCCGTATGAGTGCACTCTCTCGTGCCTCATAATACCAAAAGAATGGTCGGCCATAGATGCAGCCTACTAAACGACCACTGCCCCTGTTAGTAATCCTTATGCAGTACTGGCATCCATCTATAGTGAGCTGGTCGAGGTTTCCATTGCAGAAGTCCCAATCATACCCGAGTTGCTCCGTAGCTTGGTCTAGAACGGCCCACAAGCCACATGCAGCATAGATAAGGTCCTGTAGCGCAATCTACATGCGGAGAAAAAGAAAAATTAGAGAATGTTATTACAATAATAAACAACAAATAACCACGACTCAGGTATAAGTGACCATTTTACCACATCCGCATGGTTGTAGCTCCCAAACCATTCGCTTGCTTGCGAGACAGGGATATCACCAGCATTCAAAGCAAGTGCCTTGAAGTGCAAGAAATCAGGCACATCATTGCAAATATGTCGAAGTGTCTCTAAACAGATGTGCACGACAGTTAATTGGGCGCTTATCACATCCGGGCTCTGTATTCCGGTCCCGTGGATATGGTTCCGATGATTTGAACCCCTCACAGGGATGAAAAAACTAAGTTCACACGTCCATAGCCGACCACTTACATTAGATGCCGTGTTCTCGACGATGTCCGAGATAAAGAACCAGCTAAGTGCTGTTCGCGGCCAATCTATTGGGGATATAGTCTGCGACATATATGCATGCAACAATGATATTAAACTAATTACAGTTATTTGTTAGCATCAAAAAACAAAAGATGTTGGAAAATATTTCATACAATAGCTGGAACAGGGAACCGTGGAATGGCCACATTAGAAACGAATGGCTCATCGCCAAGGTGGAAACCTGGTTCTTGTGGTGGGGGAGGTCCGTTGTTCATACCACCTGATCGATAAAATGCAAAAAAAGAACATAAAATATATGCACAAAAAATTCTTCCAAGTAAAATGTGGCAACATAATTAAATATAGATCGAATGCAAGGAATAAGAATATATATATAAATGTAGAATGCAAAGAAACATGAATATAAATATAGATCAAATGAATATAGATAGAATATTGGAGAAGACAACATATCAATACCATTGAAAAATGCAGGAGCCATGACCAAATCACGTAGAGAGAGAGTGGATGTCTTGAGAAGTGAGAGTGAAAAGTGAGAAATGAGACTGAGAGAGTTCGTGGGTGGGTGGGATCGATGTATGTGGCCGGTAGTTTGTTTTATATAGGGGGGTATGAACATCACTGCTGGTTTTTAAATAGAACCGACAGTGAAGGTGGATATCACTGTCGGTTTTTAAATAGAACCTACAGTGAAGGTGACTATCACTGTCGATTTCTACATAGAACCGACAGTGAAGGTGCATATATGTAAAGGATATATTTATTTAGATACTACAGTGGGAAAGTTTTAACAACAATGATATATTTATTTAGATAGTAATGAAATACATCAAAAAATTACAAAAAAATTAGAAATAAGTTGCATATACGATAACAAAGACCGTACACTAAAATTCCATATACGATAACAAAGACCTATTTGCGTACAGGTCAATGTTACCATTAATGTGTATCAACACATTATAATTTAATCACCTCAGTAGCATTCTTCTAGCACCAACTAGGGTCAAACAACAACACTGAGGTGGTCTACGAGCTATACCGGTTGGAGATGACAAGGTGGCATCGATGAATCCATGCCTCTACTGTACATGGCCTTTTTCTCGGTACAGTCCAGAGCACATCGGATTCAGCTCGGCACCGCACCGATGAACCAATGCCGCTCCAGGACGGGAAATTGCCTAGAGCACACTAGGTCTCTCTGGACATACAGTCCAGAGCGCACCACAGCGGATGACTCTGTGAACCTCGTGGCATCTCCAATCTTTGGCGTTGCTCTATCTTCAGTAGCATTCTTCTAGTACCTCATGTGTGCACCATTTTGGTGGACTACGATGCATAACGATATATGTGGTTTGTTGTGAGAGGAAAATATTGTATCATGGCTGATAAGGCCTGGCTGAAACCAACATGCATGAAGAGGCTAGCTCCTGGCCAAGGGCCATTTTATAGGGGCTAGCTGTCGTGGTATATTTTTATTTCTGAACTAAAGTTGTCAGGGTAGGTGGGAGCAGTGTTCCAATGGTTGTGGTCATGGGAGCACTGTTGGCATGTGAGGGGCATCTACACATCACTGTCGGTTTTAGTTTAAAAACCGACAGTGAATTGGGCCTTCTGTGTTGGTTTGAGCAACCGACTGCAGTGAAGGGCCCTGCGGCCAACTTTAGGTAAAAAAATATTAAAAAATAGTGTCAGTTTGGAGCCTGCCATCGCAGCCTTTTGTAAAAAATATAAAAAAGTTTGGCCCACCTAGGATTCGAGCACGAGTCTCAGAGTACAGAGTGCGTAGCCTTAACCGCTGAGCTAGAACAAGGAGTTCACTTAGTTTGCTTTTCTTTATTTATTTATTAACAGAAATAATGCAGTTAGTTTATATTCTAAAATAACACAAAATTTTGTGTCTTGATTATTTAATTCTATGATAATGAATTAATGGTCTATAATTATCAAATAATAGTGTTTGTGAACATCATCTTAATATTTGATTACATAGTCAATAATTAAATTGTAGAGATGCGCACAAAATATAAATTAAATATTCAGTGCGAATTACTGATACAACGTCTGCATAATGATTACATAGTTAACAATAATCTAACTATCTTTAGGTGCATCAACAATGAGGGCCTCATTGTGACCAATTCGTACATAAGCAGGTTCGTCACCCTCTTGAAGGATAGGTAGGGGTACGTTCGCCCCGAATGGGGGCATTTCCTAATATCCCCTGTAGTCTTCTTCATCCGTCACTCCATCGACACCGACAATCTTCCTTTTCCCTTCTAGGACTACTTTTAGCCTTCCTTTTGTCTTGTTGTCCCTTGCATAGAAGACTTGCATAACATCTCTTACAAGGACGAAGGGGTCATCTCTGTATGCGGTCTTAGTAAGATCAACGGTAGTGAACCCTTCGCTGTCAGTGTTGATTTCCTCGAGCCGGACCCACTAGCAGCGAAAAAGAGCTGTCTTCAATGGACCGTAGGCTAGCTCCCATATCTCCTCTATGAAACCATAGTATGTCGCCTGCACGTTGCCGTTTTTGTCGTGAGCATCAAAACAAACACCACATTTTGGTATGTGCTATTTCCATCTTGCTTTTTTGTGTAAAATGTGAATCCATTGATCTCATACCCTTGGTACTTAAGATATGTACTCGAAGGTCCCTTGGCTAAGGCATCTAGTTGATTACCCAACTTTATTCCAAGCAAGCGACATCGCAACCAGCTGACAAATTCCTCCTTATGTTTTTTATCCAGCCAAGCCTGTGACTTGCTCAGATACAGAGTTCAGCGATTGCCTGTGCTCGTCAATGTATGGCATCACACCCTCAGCTTGCTGGAGAACAGCGAACTATGCCTGTCTAAAAGAAACAAGGTCGTCTACTGTAACAGATTTCTCCCCGACCGTTCCTTTGCCACGTAGTCTTCCCTCATGATAAGATTCTAGAACTTCGACCCTTTTGATGTCTAGATAATATGTGCAGAACTTAATGGCCTCCTCCGTTGACCATCCTTCAACCATGCCCCCTTCTGGCCTGAATCTGTTCCTAACATACCTCCTGAAAACTTTCATCAATCTTTCGAAAGGGAACATCTGATGCAGGTACATTGGGCCAAGGGCTCTAATTTGGTCAACAAGATGAATGAGCAGATGCAATGAGATATCAAAGTAAGTCGGCGGGAAATGCATCTCAAGCCTAACGAGAGTTTCGGCTATGTCCCACTGCAGCTGCTCTAGCGTGGACACATAAATGACCTTTTTTGAGATCACGTTGAAGAACGAGCAAAGCTTTATGATTGGGGCGCGGACCTTTGGGGGGAGGATACCACGCAGGGCAACAGGGAGCAGCTGAGTCATAATGACATGACAGTCATGGGCCTTCATAGGGCCATAGTTGAACTTGAGTTCTCTCATATTCACTAGCCTCTTCGGGTTCGCACAGTAGCCCGTTGGAACTTTGAGTTCATTGAAGAAAGAAATAAGTGCACGCTTTTCTTCCTTCTTCAATGTCCATGACGCAACCGGAAGTTCGAACTGGCCATTCTCTAGCTCCACGGGATGCAGCTCCTTCCTGATTCTGAAGTGTTGCATGTCCGGGCATGTGGCTAGTGAATCCTTCGATGTCCCCCCGGTGTCCATCAAGGTGTTAAGAGTGTTAGCGCACACGTTTTCAGTGATGTGCATGGGATCAAGACAGTGGCATACACTCAGAAATGGCCAGTAAGGTAGTTTCTAGAAAATTGATTTTTTCTTCCAAACGCTCCCATCAGGCGCTGCTACTGCATTGTCCCCCTTCCCAAGGACAACCTCTAGTTTGTTGAGTTCTCAAAGTATCGTAGGCCTGCCTCAATATTTTGGAGCTAAGCGTTTCTCAATATGCGGTAAGGGTGATCCTTAGGTAGGAACCTACGGTGTCCCATATAAACTATCTTTGAGTTATTTGGCAGATTTACCGCATCGGTGTCGTCCAAGCACTCGACACATCCAATATAGCCTTTTGTTTTCTCTCCGGACAACAAACCTCGACCTGGCAGGTCAGTGATTGTAGCGATAAGTACTCCCTTGATCGTGACATGTTCCTTTTTGTACTCGTCCCAAACATCCGACACACCCTTTTCAAACATCTCTACTAGTTCACCGATCACTGGTTCTAGAAACACATCGATGTCATTCCCAGGCTGTCTTGGCCCTTGGATCAGTAGTGGCATCTAGATGTACGACCACTTCATACAGACCCAAGGTGGAAGGTTGTATATATAGAGCGTCGCTGGCCAGGTGCTATGATTGCTTCTAACCTAGTCGAAAGGATTCATCCCATCTGTGCTCAAAGCAAACCAAAGGTGCCTTACCTCTCCACCGATGTCCTTATAGAACATAGTATTGATAGTCCTCTAGTCATGCCCATCGGCGGGGTGCCTCATCATTGTATCTTTCTTACGCTCTTCACCATGCCAGTGCAATAGCTTGGCTGACTTTGCACATGCAAACAGCCTATGCACCTGGGGAGCTATAGGGAAATACCAAACGACCTTTATAGGACCTCCTCTGGTCTTGGTACCCTCATCTGATGGCCCTTCCTTATACTATGGAGTTTCACACTTGGGGCACTTGTCCAAGTCTTTGTATTTTTCTCCGTGGTACAATATGCAATCATTGGAACACGCGTGGATTTTTTCAACCTCGAGGCCGATGGGGCAGATCATTTGCTTGGCCAAGTATGTCTTTTCTGGCAACTTGTTTTTTTCTAGGAGCATTTTCCTTATTATAGCTAACAACTGATCGAAGCCTTTATCGCTCAATCCGTTTGTCGATTTGAACTCTAACAGCATGATGTCGGCTTCCAGTTTGCTCATTGGACAATTCCTATACAATGGTGTTTTGCCATCTTGTCTCATTTTCTCTAGCTTTCTCAGCTGTCTTTCACTAAGACATCCAATCTCTACATTACGTAGCAGCTGAGAAATGCCATCGTTATCCTCGGTGTCGTCAGCTAGCGTGTTCCTAAACACATTATTAACTATGGCCATAGGTTTCGTGTTGACACTGGGTTCCTCGTCAGCATCGTGGATGGCTACGTCAGGCATGTCCACATCATCGTTTTCCTACAGAACATTCACACCAACCTCACCATGCATAGTCCATATCGTATAGTTTGGCATGAACCCCTCGGTAATCAAGTGTGATCGTATAGACTCAATTTGACGAAAGTTCCTATGATTCTTGCAATCTTTGCATGGGCAGAAGACAGGGTTCCCATTCCTAGCATGGGCTTTGGTATCAGTGATAAACTGGCTGACGCCATGCATGTACCGCTTGTCCGTTCAGGATAGATGCATCCACTCTCGATCCATCTCTGCACAAAAAAATACTAAGACAGTAATTACAAACAATTAATAAGAAATCGAGCTTCATGAACAACAATTGTAGCTCGAAAGTACCATTTTTGGAAAACATTATTGTACACTAATTATTGAAAAATTGAAATTGGTAGCCCTGGCCCTGTAAATTGAAAATCATTGTAAAAAACAATTATTGCACAATATTGAAGAACAACTATTCTACTCTACTTCTAAGAACTAAATATAGCATCACATACTAACAATGATGATCTTGACCACCATGGAATAATTAGCTAGCAATTTAAATGTGTTCATAGACACCAACCTTTTGGATGATGAATTCACCACAATTTGAGCCTTGCATAAATGTCCAACTGGAAAAGTGCTCTCTAGAATGGAGAAAGAACTAGAATGAGAATCAAGCAATGTAGCCATCAAAACGAAGCTAATTAAGCAACAAAATCAAAGGAGTGGATGTTTGTTACTAACCTAAAAGCAAAAAGATCAAGCCATTCTTCCAAATCCAAGCACTAGCTTCATGGTGAAGAGCAGCCGCAACAAAGGAGGGAAGGGCCCAAAAGCGTGCCTCTGTTCTCGGGATGGAAGAGGGGAGGAAGAAGAGGACGGCTGCAACCTTTTTATGCAGTAGGCTTATCACCATCGGCTCTTGGCTAGAACCGACAGTGATAGAGCACAATCACTGCCGGTTTGTGGCTTGAACCGGTAGTGATGAGTGCCCACCAAAAAACTACCGGTTCAAACCACAAACCGATAGTGATGTGGTCCTTCACTGCCGGTTTTAGCCTAGCCCCAATCATTTTTTTCATTTTCAAGCTCATAACCGGTAGTGAAAGTACATCACTGCCGGTTCTCACAAATCCGGCAGTGATGATGCCGGCAATGATGTGCAAATCTGGCATAGTGAGATGATATGGGATCGAATGAATCTATTCTTGATTCTTAAGATGGGCCCAACCCAGCTCGTGTCTGGTTTGAAAGGATGGGACCATCCCATTTTTTTTGTTTTGTTAGAGGAATTGGACTAGATGAGATGGATAGTGTGAACACACGGTTGATATGTGCCCATGTGTGTCAAGTTGTGATGAATGATTGTCAGAAGTTGATCGGCTTTGGTTGAATTTGGAGACTAACCATGGCGTGTGTGAGTGTGTGTGCAACATGTCTCTTGGTTGTGTTGGTGTGTAGGTGTGGAGCACAGAAACGGTCAACGGACATGAAGAAGGTCAAGTAGAGATGTGTCGTGCCGATGGACTAGGAGCGGTGAAGGACGAACATAAGGCTTGAACTGATGGACCAAGATGGCCGAAAGGCTGACCATGGGTGGTTGACACTTGGGAACATCATCAACAAATGTTGGGACACAGTTACGAGCCATGGAGGCTAAAGTTCACAATAACAATGTGAACTAATGATCAACAAGTTTTACATAAGTAATGTACAGGAAAATAAGGAGGAACCTTCGCTTGGCCGGGCGCTCAGGATGAAGATCTGGAGGATGCGGTGAAGGTGCCTGAGCACGATCGAGGGCGAAGGCTCTCGCAGCACGGGCAAGGCCCCGAGGAAGACGCCCCAAGTGGAGGTCTAGAAGACCAAAGGAGGACTAGCATAGGTGGTGGCGCTGGGTACCGAGCCGCTAATGGGCCCTTGGCGGTGGCCCAACAAACAAAGGTGGTTGAGAAGAAAGATGTCCAGTCTACCCTTAGTAGCTTGTACTAGCATGGGAATATTCCGAGGATGTGCTACAACCGTCGAAGGGTAAAGTTGTAAAGAGTTGTAGTAGCAAACAGTGCCTTATAAAAGGGGGTGCAGATCCTGTAGAAAGGTTGGTCGGTGAATACATTTATGAAACCCTAATTGAGCCTAAGCCCACCATCTAGCTTCCACATCTTCGCCCAGGGCACTCGACTGGGCGAAGGCTTTCCGTGTCCCACCTGCTGGAAACCTGGCTTTCCAACATTGGCGCCCACCATGTCATGGCCAAGCAAAACCCACAATGGCAAGAAAAAGAGCAGCCTCCGCAAGGGCACCAGCGGATCTCGCACCAAGGGGAAGACCCAGGCGTAATGCTCGTAGCACCTACGCTACCGCCCTAGAAGACCAAGTCATAGAAGAGTCGGCCGTCAAAGACCAGCCTTCAGCACCCGAAGACTAGCAATCCCCAGACCCCACACCAAAGCAAGAGCTTCAGTAGCTACAAGTTCAGCTATAGAACATGCATCACGAAAGGCATAGGGTCGCAGCAGCCTTCACCGCAAACCAACGGGGAGCCCAAACATCAGTTCAGGCAGCGGAAATTAGGCAGCAGCTAGCCGTCCTATAGGCCAAGATACAAAGTATATAGCCTCCGCAATATCTTTTCAACACATCCAACTGACTAAACTCAACAAGTCAAAGCCAACCCAACCCATCGTCAGGTACAACAGTTCAACCAACTTTCAGCATGCCCTACACCTTGCCACAAATCCACAAAACCATTGATTTCAAATCACCACTATCCGAGGGCATCCAAAACTCACCCTGGCCTCCTTCCTACAAACCCATCACCCTACCCAAATTTAACGAAAGATTAGACCCACACCAATTCATTATGAGTTTTGAGGTAGCAGTGGGCTTCGGTAGTGGAAACGAAGTTGTGCTGGCCAAATCTTTCGTTATTGCAGACGAAGGCGTCATGCTGGCCTGGTATTCAATGTTGAAGCCAAGCTCTGTGTATTCATGGGAAGACCTTCGTGACAAGATCCAAGAAAATTTCAAGGGATTCACTAGTGAATCTTTGACTTCCATGGATCTATTTCAGTGAATGCAGAACCAAGGAGAAGCATTAAAAGACTACTTCCATAAATTCGTGCAAATGAAAGCAAAAGCACCCAATGTCCTAGAAGATGTTGCTATCGAAGCAGCAATTAAGGGTGTTCGCAAAGAACCCTTTGCAGCTCATCTAGCCAGAGAAAAGCCAAGGACCATCAAAGACTTATACAACAAATTTAGGAAGTATTACAAATCTGACAATGACCTCCGTAGAAGGCTAGAAGAATAAAACCAGAGCAGGCAATTCCAATGAAATTGTAGGAATGCCCAAAGAGTCAATAGAAGCCAAGGCCAACCACAGCCACAGCAGGGGCAAGGCCAGCAAGTCTTTAATATAGAACAATAGGGAAGCAGCCAGCAAGGGCAGCAAGCGCCGAAGGCAAATCCAAACAATGCGTCTCAGAAACAATTCGAAGGCAAGGAAAATGGCTAAGGCAAGAACTAGAATAGAAACCAAAATCAAAAGTAGTGAAGGCAGTACTATTTCTTTCACGAAGAGAACAAGGGGCACATCACCAGGGATTGTCCAGATGCTAAGGAGACCCAAGAAAGGATAAAAAATAGAGCAAACACGTAGCCTCCACCACAACAACCTGCAAGAGAGGTAAACCATACCTTCGCTGCATCTCCTCAGCAACAATACTGCCCTATACACCCAAGCCTAAACTCCACCCAAATTCACCAATCCACCCTAGCCGCCGCCTATTATCCAAATTTCCTACTTGCATAGCGACCAAGCACTCAGCAGCAAGGGCTAACTAGCGACCAATGAGCAGAAGCTAGCCTCACCTATATAAACCTGAGGCCTCTGAATATAACATTCATTGAGACCAACCAGCCATCTCAAGCACATAGCAGGCAGCTAGAGGCATTGCCTTAGCCCCCTCCAACTCCACAGCTAGCCACACCCAAAAACGAACCAAACCCAGAAAACCAACTTAACCCCCACACACCCTTGCCTACCATTGGCATGATACTACCTATAGCCGGAGGCTCTTCGATGGAATTCTAGACAAAGAAGCAGAAGAAAGATCACCTCAGGTTGATCAACAACATAGCAGTCCAAGGCCTAGTGCGCTACACAGATTGGTCGAAGACGCCAATCACTTTCTTAGAACAAGACCTACAATTGGAAAGCTACCCTCACACCGATGCCATGGTAATCAAGGCTAGCATTGTAGGATGGGAAATCAATAGGGTTCTCATTGACTCTAGAAGCTCTGTAGATATTATCTTTGTCAATGCCTTCAACTAGATGAAGTTAAGCAGGAGTCAGTTGCAGCCTTCGAACTCACCACTAATTGGCTTCGGGGGAAAAAAGATAGATGCACTGGGAAAAATATCCCTACCAGTTTCCTTCGGAGACCAGAAAAATGGAAGAACAAAGTATGTGACCTTTGATGTAGTAGATCTCTACTACCCCTATAATGCCATCTTTGGTAGAGGATTTACAAACAAGTTCAATACAGCCATCCATATGGACTTTCTGTGTATGAAAATGTCAGCCTTACATGGGACCATCATAGTCCATGACAGTCAGAAGGAAGCAAGAAACATAGAAAGAGCCATCTACAAATCACAGCGCAACATCAACTCTGTTGAGGCGGCCAAGAGCAACTCACTAGAACCTTCGGACATGCCGAAGGGAAAGACAGACCTAAAAGATCAAGAAGAAACAAAGTCGGTCCCGTTGGACAATGCAGTGCCAGATAGAAAAGTCACCATCAGAGGCAACCTCTCGAAAGAAGCAGCAGAACTCATAGAAACTTTAGCCAAGAACAAAGACGTCTTCGCCTGGTCAGCCACCGACCTGAAAGGAGTCAGCAGAGATATCATCCAACACTATATTGACATCAACCCAAAAATGAAGCCTAGAAAGCAGTGACAAAGAAAAATGTAGGAGGATAGAATCTTAGCAACAAAGGCTGAAGTACAAAGACTGTTAGACACAAACATCATCAGAGAAGTCAAGTACTTAGAATGGCTAGCAAATGTAGTATTGGTACCAAAGAAAAATGGAAAGATGAGGATGTGCATAGATTTCACAGATCTGAATAAAGCATGCAAGAAAGACCTATTTCCGCTACCAAGATAGATGTCTTCGTTGATAAGGTGGTAGGATGCAAGCAGTTTTCGCTCCTAGACTACATTTTAGGATATCACCAAATCTGGCTCAACAAAGAAGATGAGGAGAAGACAAGTTTCACTACTCCCTTCGGAACTTATTGTTACACCAGAATGCCCGAAGGACTAAAGAATGCAGGATCGACCTTAGCTAGAATGACAAAGGTAGTCCTTGGCCCACAACTATAGAAAAACATCATAACTTATGTTGATGACATTGTGGTAATGAGCAAAAATGAGGAAGATCATATAGCGGATCTAAAGGAAACCTTCGCCAACCTCAGGGAAGCAGGCCTAAAGCTAAACCTAAGCAAGTGTGTTTTTGGTGTCAACTGAGGAAAGATGCTTGGGTACATCATAGGACCCGAAGGTATTTGGCCTAACCCAGAGAAGACGAAGGCTATAATCTCAATGGTGGAGCCATCAACCAAAAAGGAAGTGCAAAAACTCATTGGAAGAATAGCAGCATTGAACAGATTCATCTCAAAATCAGTAGAGCGCAGCCTCCCATACTTCAAAGCTCTGAGAGGCGGAGACAAGGTGGAGTGGGGACCAGAGCAGTCGGAGGCCTTCCAGCAACTTAAAAACTACATGACTAGCAAACTCTTGGTAATAGTACTAGATCTGGAGGCCCCACTACTATTATGTGTGGCAGCCTCCGACCATGCTGTTAGTGAGGTACTTGTTTAGGAGAAAGAAGAAGGGTTGAAGGTCATTCAACAGCCTATCTATTACATCTCAAAAGCCTTATCAAGAGCAAAGCTAAACTACACGGAAAACAAAAAAAATTGCATATGATGTCCTCATCTCATCAAGAAAGTTGAAGCACTACTTCCTAGCACATGAGATCATAGTGCCTTCTTCGCAACCGCTCGGAGACATTTTCAATAATAAAGAAGCCTCTAGAAGAATAGGAAAGTGGGCAACAGAATTATCCTAGTTTGAGCTAAACTATGTGTCAAGAACAGCAGTCAAATCGCAAGCATTAGCAAACTTTATGGTAGACTAGACACCTTCGGCACATCAAACCCCGCAACCTCAACCCCAAGTCTAGACACTCTACACAGATGGAGCATGGGGACACTTGGGAGCTGGGGCCTCCACCATTTTGATAGCACCATCAGGCCTTCGCACAAAGTATGCAGCAAGACTAGAATTCAAAGCAACTAATAACATAGCAGAATATGAAGGCCTCATACTGGACCTCAACAAGGCAAAGGCACTCGGCGCAAAGACGGTATTAACAAAAACAGACTCCCAAGTCATATAGGACAAGTTGAAAAGGAATATGTCGCAAGAGAACCGGAGCTGATCAAATATTTGGCCACAGTAAGGGCACTTGAGAAGAGGTTCTAGGGATTCACCCTGAGTATATACCAAGAGTAGAAAACATAGAAGCAGATGAACTAGCGAAGGCAGCAGCAAATAACACACCCATTCCAGAGGGAACTTTCTACCAAATATTGCAAGCACTAGCAACCCAAGCAACTACGAAGGCATTCAAAACAATCCTAATCACCAAATCCGAAGACTGGAGGCATTTGATTATAGATTACCTGAACAACACTCATCACTCAGAAGATGAAGCAAGCACAGCTAGAATAGCGTCCAGAGCAAGAAGTTACACACTAATAGATGGCACCTTGTACAAAAAAGGGGTAGTCCAGCCATTGCTTAAGTGTATAATTCAAGGAGAAGGCAGACAACTCCTCCAAGAAATCCATTCAGGGACTTGCGGTTCTCACATCAGCCCAAGGGCATTGTCCGTGAAGGCAATCAGACAGGGATTCTATTGGCCCACGCATATCAAAGATGTGGAGCAAATCGTCAAGACATGTGAAGCATGCTAGAGTACATCCCCACACCAATCAAAACCTTCGGCTACAGTACAACTCATCCCATCCACTTGGCCATTACAAAGATGGGGAATGGATCATGTCGGACCTCTGCCACCTTCGCAGGGGGGAACAAATTCATAGTAGTAGCAATTGAGTACTTCACAAGATGGATTGAAGCCAAGCCACTAGCAACAATATCTTCAGAAACAGTAAAGAAGTTCTTTTGGCAAAACATAATCTGCAGGTTCAGGGTACCAAGAACTTTAACAGTGGACAATGGGAAACAGTTTAACTCGGACAAATTCAAAGAATTCTGCAAAAGCACAGGCACAAAAATAGCCTTCGCATCAGTCTATCATCCAGAGTCAAATGGAGCAGTGGAAAGAGCTAACAGAGTGATATTCTAAGCAATCTTGAAAACCCTATTTAACTTTCACAAAGGTAAGTGGGTAGAGGAACTACCAAAGGTGGTGTGGTCTCATAACACCACAACATCAAGGACGACGGGCTTTACACTGTTCAAGTTCCTGTATGGTGAAGAAGCAATGCTACCTGAGGAGATCAAGCATCAGAGCCTTCGAGTAATGAAATAGGTCTTGGCGGCAGATGAAGAACACTCCAAAGAAACGATTGAAGGCACAAGACTGGAAGCAGTAGAAAACATCACCAAATACCAAGAGCAAACGAGGAGATGGAGAGATAGCCAGGTGGTCAGAAAGCTCATACGAGACGGAGAACTAGTCCTAAGAAGGAAGTACAATGCGGCTAATGCAGGAAAACTCCAACCAAAATGGGAAGGCCCATACACGACGAAGGCTGCCGGAAGACCAGGGTCATTCTACTTGACAGACGGTGAAGGTAAAACAACCACTCATACCTAGAACATCAACAGTTTGCGTAGATTCTACATATAATTGTAAAGGGGTGGCCTCCGTGGAACTATAAGCGAAGGTCACCTCACCTCTCTCAGTTTTCACATTTTCTCTTTACATTTCATGCAAAAGGGCTTGTACTCTTTTCCTCATAAAGGGGGCTCGTAGCGGAGATGAGGTTTTTGATGAGGCAGGACCTATGTAAAACCCTCTAAAATATAAAGAGGAATTCTCCCAAGAATACTATGAAAAGCGAAGGTCGAAAGTGGCTAGCAACGGAGCCACAACATTTGACAATGACATCACGACAAAGAGGACCTTCCACTGCCTTAGCCGAAAGCTCTAAAGCGTGGAACGACCTCTGCGGCTAAATTAGCCTACAACCTTGGCAAAGCCCTGTCCACAATCAGGCATCAAGGATTCATCAAAACACCCAAAAGGCCAAAAAAAACTTGACAAAGACCTACCTTCGTTGTAGGCATCAGGCAAGAAAGTACCTGGCAAAGACCTATCTTTATCAAGCACCAGGAGAATACCAGGAATTAATGACTAAAGAACAATAGGAATAAAGAGCCAAAGATACGCCAGGTACAAAGAAATCTGTTAGTCCTATTATGACTTCAAAATGTATCTAAGTAATAAACCTTGGCCAACCACCAAGATTTATTAAATCATACAAGTAGTAGACTATAAAAGCCAGCGCCCTCCCCCAGCACTAACTCTAGAAGAGCGCTAGGGGGGAAGTCAAGCTAACCAAGAGCCACTGCACTATAGAGCAAAGCGAGAGAACCATGGAAGCCGGAGTTTCCTTAAAAACAAGAGAACACAAGATACCATGCGAAGACTCATAAATACAGCAGTGCGCGTAGCCCGGCGAAGGCCACATTGAGGTTGTACGCATCTTCCACATGGTGTCGCACAACCTCCACTGGGCGTTGTATGACCACAGTCTGGCAGCAAGCAGTCAGTGTCAGAGGTTGTGGGAGGGTATCGCACAAAGACTCGTAACATCCCCCCGCAACCAAAGACACCATCTGGCACAACCTGGCATCAACCATGTTCAACGGGAGTGCAGTTGCTCTAGCGTGGCCGAAGGCAACTACAAAACAATCCAGACGCAAGCAAAGACAACGCTCAAGAAATGCTTCATCAACCTCCGTTGCCTGCTCAAATTGCACTGTGGCCTCTAGAGAAGCATCAAGATTGAAGACCAACACCTTCGATGAGGGCTCAAGTTGTACCAAAGCCTTTGAAACAACTGCAAGATCAAATATGAGCACCTCAGCTTTTCTACAGTGATGCGCTAGAGCCTCCCTATCGATAGCTCGAGACCAAAAAGCAGGGGCTACAACAAATCAAGTATGTAATGGAGCTTCCGCGCAAGACACAAGGTTGAAGACCAGTGCCTCAGCTTCTCCACGCGGACACGCAAGCTCATCCTCAACACAAACTAGAGAAGAGAGAAGCGGAGACAAGAGTAAGACAATAAGCACAATCTGCTAGAGCCCTTCGGCCTAGGTAGCAACTGCAACCAGAATCTTCAATAAAACAAGCGCGCAACTAAGCATTTCAAGAAAAAATTATTTGAAGAAAAGTAGATATGATTACAACAACAGCGCATTAGAAGCGCAATTATACAAAAGCCCGAACGCAATAACAGAGCAAAGCACAAAAGGCATCAAGCCTTCCAAACAACAGCTACAAGAGCGCGAAGGCCAGTCAAATAAATCAATATAAATCTAACTCTAAGCCGACGGTCGAGACCCTCGCCAAGCAAGCGACCTAGTGAACTCAACATGTTCATCATCTATATCGTTCACCACGAAGGCCCACATGTCACAAACAGAACGATTTGGGAAAGTCTCACGCTAATACCCCCATAGTTCGCCGCTAACATAAACACCATCTTGATACAAAATTAAAAGAAGCATGTCCTGCACAGGCTCGGAAGAGGAAACCTGTGCAGGACAAGTTTAGGATTAAACATCCACCAGGCGAAGTTGCCAACAAGATAGCAAAATCTATAATATATATGGAAGACCGTTGTCCCCAACACATCCATCCTAACTTCTATAGCTAACAGCTAAAAAACCTAAAACAATACACCTCCGAATCAGCTGGGGTAGGCATAGGTTCCCTGGACTTCTAGACTTCAGCAGCACCAGAGGGAGCCTTCAGAGTCGTCGCCTCTGTAGCAGTACCATGCGCAGCCTCCACCTTCTGCAACTCTTGTAAAATAGCACAAAGCCTATAAACACAACAAACAAAGGAGACACAACCTAGGGAAAAAATAACAAGCCACAAAAAAGGGGGGAGAGAAGAAATAACAAACCGCAGCGCGCCGGGCCTCCGCCATTGAACAAGCCTCTGCCTAGCCAAACTTCACCCAGAACGACTTCATAAAGTTACGAACGGATGTTCTAACATTGCACGAAGTCACTCCGAGCTCAGTCGGGCCCTCAAGGTCCTTCTCCTTCACACCTTAGATGTGTAGACAACCATCTTGCCTCAGCATCTTGGAGAGATTGGTGGCAGAAGCCAGCGCTCCAAAATCGACAGCTCCACCAATGAAGTCAAGAAGCTTGAGGAAGTTGGCCTTCATCCAGGAAAAGATGCTGAACGCTGAAGGATCAGAAGACAACGAAGATGTGGAGCCCCTGAATTGTTCAAGGGCACCCACGTAAAGCTCAGCTGCAGCCAATCCTACAGTTTTGGCATCCTCCAGGCGCCTAGTCAGCATGTCCACCTACACCTTCAAGGCAACACCGGACTCCCTCTCGGCGTCCACCGTCTTGCGAAGGTTATCAGTCGTCTCAATGACCTTTAAGGCGCGTTCGGCAGCCAATTGCTGGGCAGCCTTCGCACCCTCTACCTCCTTGTTCAGGGAATAAACCTTCCTCTGAAGGATCTCCAAGTCACCATGGGCAACACAGAGACCCCCAACCTCCTCTGCAAGTCGGGTCTTCTCGGCCTCAAGAATTTCTAGCTCCTTCTTCAGGGCTTCGATGGCCTTCGAAAGATAGTGACTCTGCCAGGACGAAGGTTAGCCATAGCACAACAGAAGAACAAAAAAAAAAGAAGAACAAGATGAAAAAATGAAACATGCCACGCATTGCTGCTCTAAGTTCATCCGCAGTAGCTTGAAATAATCAACATGTTTTAGATGGTGGCAGAGGCAGCCTAAAAGCAAATCAATCATAAGAAACGTAATATCAAAAGTAGTTAAACAAAAAACAAGAAAAGCAACCTCCTATATCATTGTAAACAACCTCAAGGACCTCCTATATTTTGAGGACAAGGCCCGCCAGCATCAGACCATGCCCTCAAAGGGGGAAACAGTTGGGACACGGTTATGAGCCACGGAGGCTAAAGTTCACAATAACAATGCGAACTAATGATTAACAAGTTTTACATGAGCAACGTGTAGGAAAATAAGGAGGAACCTTAGCTCGGCCAGGCGCTCTGGGGGAAGGTCCGGAGGATGCGGCGAAGGTGCCTGAGCACGACTGAGGGCGAAGGCACTCATGGCACAGGTGAAGGCCTGAGGAAGACACCCCAAGCGGAGGTCTAGAAGACCGGAGGAGGACCAACGTAGGCGGTGGCGCTGGGTACCAGGCCGCTGTTGGACCCTTAGCGGCGGCCCAACAAACAGAGGCGGTTGAGAAGAAAGATGTCTAGTCTACCCTTAGTAGCTTGAACTAGCATGGGAATATTCCGAGGATGTGCTACAACTGTCGGAGGGTAAAGTTGTAAAGAGTTGCAGTAGCAAACAGTGCCCTATAAAAGGGGGTACAGATCCTGTAGAAAGGTTGGTAGGTGAATACATTTATGAAACCCTAATTGAGCATGAGCCCACCATCCACCTTCCACACCTTCGCCCAAGGCACTCGACTGGGCGAAGGCTTTCCGTGTCCCACCTACTGGAAATCCAGCTTTCTAACAACAAGCAAGGGTACATGAGGAGGAGTAGACCGTGTCGACAAAGTCAAGCGAAGGAGCAAGAGGACTTGGTGATCAAATGATCGAGGATGACAGTGACACGTGTTAAGATCGTGGAGGAGGCGTAGCGGATACGCTTCTCCAAGGGGTTTGCTGGTTTGGGCCTCAAAACCACCGGCGGATTGTTTTCGGGTTTGGGCCTCAAAACCTGGTTGGAGTTTCGGCAGGAACGGGAGGAGGCATGTGGAGTCATCACGAAGCTTGCGTCGAGGCAAAGCAAAGTCATGAAGAGCCCATGGACATAGGTTGCACAGATCTTGAGTTGGACATTTTTCCCTTGGGTTAAGTGGTTCAACCAAAATATCTAAAGGGATTGTTGGGATTGTGTAATAGCTCTATAAATAAGTAGGGGCTTCTCCTAACCAGCCTATCTCTCTAGTCTTTCATTTCTAGAGTGGTTAGGTCTTTGTTTTCTGTCTAAGCCTGAGTCGTACTAGTAGAGATCTGTTTACAGAATCAGATCTCTACTGTGTTAAGTTGTCCTATGTAAGAACCAAATCTTGTGGGTGCAAGAAATAAAGCAATTGTTCCTCTGAGATCTAAGTTCCTACTTTTTGTTTTTTATTTGAATCGTTTTTTCCTCTCTCGAACCCCCTTCTCTTGCGTTTTGGGTGAGTTCGTTTTTCGAGGGATTTGAGACCGATTGGGATGGTTGGATACGTGCTATGACACATGAGGAACATATCTTCAAGTTGATTTGACCATATTCCTCATTAGCACAGGATTGGGAGATTTTGAGTAAAGTTTGGCAAACCCCAATCCGGTTCGGAGTTTTCTCGATCTGCGGAGTTCCTTGATCTTTTGGAGTTGATCTTTTGGGGATAGTTTATAAACATCTCAGGGAACATCTTCAAAATTTGAGCCCCATTGGACTTCGTTTGAATGAATTTCACCTTTTTGAAGTTTGGTTTCGGGCTGCTAAAATTGTCAACGTAGGCCAGGCTGACCTAGCATCTAGGCTAGGCCAACCTAGCATCCCGGCTAGACCTGGTTTGCACCCTAGGGAGGCCGGATTTGTCTGGGAAGGAGGCCTCTCCAAGGTGATTTTGAGTTCCTGGTGTTCGTTCTTCGATCTGCTTGTTCCATGGGTTTTCTGAGGTGCCCAGGAACTTTTTCAAATCATCAAGTCACTAGTTGGATTGAGTGATCTTGCTGTGAGCTCTTTCTTTCTGTTGATGGAAGTTGAGAGCCTCACTTTTGGATCTCGGTGAGTTTCGGTGTTGCGATTGGTTTTCCGTTTTTGTGAGTGTCCCGTTGTGTTCTTCGGTTGGCTCGAGGGCACCACAATTATGAGATTTGGTGTTATGGAGGGTTGTTTGGGACAGTGGCCATTTAGGAAGAAAATTTTGATTGGCTCCAGCCACACACCCTGGTCGCCTTTCTCGGTCCTTCAGATAGTCGTTTTCTACATTAGTCACTATTAGTGTGGGATTGGACTACATGAGATGAATAACCATTTTCTAGGAATGGACTACATGAGATGGATAACCGTTTTCTACGCATTAGTCACTGTAGTCAATGGGCCCACATACACTAACAGCGACTAACGGGCAGAAAACGGCTAACCATCTCATGTAGTACAGTCTCTCCAACTAAAAAAGAAAATAGGACGGTCCCATTCTTTCTAGCCAAATAAGTGCCAAGACGGTCCCATCCTAAAAACCAGGGATAAATTCATTCCATCCTGTATCTTCTCCAAACGAAACACATACTTCGTGTCTCAGTAAGAAGTCATTTATTCCTTTCACCTGCATTACAAAAATAAAAGAAAAGAAAGAAACGGAAACCTTGAATTCATCAGTCACTGATCTCTGCTTCCTTCTTCCATGGAATCCAGTGCATGGCTGGTAGTTCTAATCTCATTTGATCCAGAAAGATCAAGTGACAGTGACTGATGGTGTAAATTCGCGTTTGTTGTTGACTGTATATTCCTTTCACCCTCGTTTTGATGAATGTGCTCAAAGTACGCATGAGGCCAAACTCCTGTTGTTCAAATTGATCGAAAGTTTCACTGTTATAGACTATGTTTATTTAAAACGATATGTATTCGTAATTCAGAACAAGCTAAGCGCCTAAGCCCAATGGTTTTTAATTCAGACTTGCTTAGTCGTGTGTTTTTAGTAGTTGCAGAGGACACGTTACAAATTTAAGGAAGATTTACTATTCTGACATATGCAACTAAGCATCATACCATGTTTACTGTACGGTGGTGGAAAGAACTGAAGGTAGCAAAACGAAGCAATCACCAATCCTGCAGAGTTGTACCAAGCATATATAATCAGCTGCTGTGTGGCCTTCAGGAATCATAAAAGGTATAGTAGGATGGAGAGCAGCTGAACTGAGTAACTTTAGATGGTTACTTACCAAGAACTCCACCTGCAAACACATCCTGCCAGTGGTGCCAGTAGTCACTGACTCGCGACACCGCAACCATCGTTGCAAGAAGCAGAGGCAGAAGAACGATGCACAGCTTGGCGACATGGCCTCCTCGATCGAAAACCTTGATTTTGCCGGCCAGGTACCATGACAGAAATCCAAGCCCCGCAAAACAAGCTTGAGGAGGACAAGAAAGACAGCCAGCCAATGTATAAGCAGAGGATATTGCAATTTGCAAACTGGGGAAATGGACAATCCAAGCCTGGCAAACTGCATTCGGAGAAGGCTAGCTTTCAGCATTTACCTGAAGAATGCCCACTTGGGAAGCTCTTGTGGCCCTCTTCGATTACGCTCCGCTGTCCGTGGCATATGACACCTCCGGTGATGTTGTTGTACTTCTAAAATGGAAATAATGTTCAGCTAAATAAGTTAGTTACTACCTCAGAATTACAGCTTCCATCAACATTCTAATTCTCAAAATAATGAACAGTCTCGAAGTGTCGACAGGAAGCAACAAGCAAGCTATAGCACTGATCCTCTGACGAACCAGTGGAATGAACTCTGACAGATCAAGTCACTGAAGTTACAATCGCAACGACTCACCGGGACTCCATCAGGAAAGCAGCGCCAAAAGAAGTCCGGGCGCGGCCGGCCAACTGCATCCTTGATCGCAACGGTCAGGATGGCCGTTATCAGAACGGAAAACAGAAGGCCTGCTAATAAGCTGATGATGACCACACATCCCATGAAAAATCAAATCAGCTAGCGTAAAAATAAGAACTTAACCTACCAAGAATAGCATGATGCAGGTCATAGACGTTTCTCCTCTTGATGTATATCCCAACGATGAAAATCATCGGCACAACGATGGCAATAATCTGTTTAAAAATGAATTCGAAAACAATCAAGGTTCTTAGTTTCTGGATAGTAGAAATTGCAGTTGCAATTTCATCTTTTGAGATATATAAGCATGGAACCCAGAACGCATATGATTTTTTTTTCAGAAGATGTGGTGTAGCATAGATGTACCATACCGGCACGGCCCAGCTAGGCACGGTGTTGTCCTTCATGGGGTACCGGAGGCTCGCCATCATGTCTTCTGCGACGAACCGGTGGAACGGCTGGAGAAGGCCGAGCACGGCGTACATGGCGACAAGTAGGAGCAGCACGATCCAGTCGAAAAGGTGCAGCCTAGCGACTTGCTTTCCGTGCGTCCTCAAGTATGGGCGCGTCTCAGCTCCCGAGGCAGGGGTGGTCGACGGTGGCGGCATATCTTCACCTTCAAGGCTTCAACTGCACACCTCGACAGCCTCGGTGAGGCGACGAGCTCCTCCAGTCCTCCTCCCCTGAACGGAACGGAAGAGGAGGAGCTTGTTCATCAGGGCGTTTTCTTATCTTAGATTCTTATTAGGCAGGGGAGATGTTGGCAAGCTAGGGGATAAGGGGAACCTAGAAAAGTTGTTGACTTTTTGCTAACTCGCTGGTTCCTTCTGTGACTCATCTATCACTTGAGGTGCTTTTCTGTGCTTGTTCCGGGAAGATGGAAGGAAGCAATGCAGCATGTACCCTGGAACCTTGATCTCGTTCTGGTAGTACCTAACAAAAGTTATGAGCTTTAACACTGCATTGAACTTTCGTACAAAATGGTAAAATATACACATGTTACCACCGTGGAAATTTTAGTTTCTGTGTTTGTCCTCAAAACTTGATTCATTTTGCAACCCTAAACATTTCAAAAGCTATCCCCTCTGGACAGTCCACGTATTTAAAACATATTTATTCCATTGAGAAAGGGATATCATGACATCTGTTCTTTTCGAACATGGATAAGGGTATGGATGTGGAAAGTGAAAACGGTATCCGGACGGGGCTAGCATCTGGACGCCCACGGCTGCTGCGCCTACTTCATGTGGGGACCCGTGCCGCTCCGTGTCCTGTACCCGCACCATGTCTCGTGCCCCACTCTATGGCCCGCACCACTCCGTGTCCCGCGCTCGCGCCGTGGCCCGCGCACATTTTGTGTCTCGTGCCCACACCGTGGCGCCCCGTTCACACCCAAGCGCATGCAGGCGAGCCCAGAAGCTACAGTAGGTGGCTTCTATAGATGGGCCTCACTGCAACATGTGCAACACAATATCTACTTTTACAACATCTAGATGAAACACTTGCAACATACGTATAAAACACCAGGGAAATACATGTGTAGCCATTGCAGAACATATGCGACATCCAGATGACACACTTGCAACATATAAGTGAAACATATGCAACATCCGGAGGAAAGACTTCCAAACATATGCGTGAAACATATGCAACACCTAGATAAAACACGTGCAACATACGTCTGAAGCATCTGAAACATTTGGAACAATACACTTGCAACATACATGTATATGCACTGCAACATATGCAACATCCACATGAAACACTTGCAACTTGCAACATAAAAAGACTTGCTACAACATAAGACTAAAAATAGATGAAATATTTGGAACTTACTCTTGCAACATGTGCAACATCCCGATTACTTTTGCAAAATCCTTATGAAGCACTTGTAACATACGTCTGAAACATAACATACGCCTTCAACGCAACGCAACATCTATTTGCTGCTCGGGAGAACGGGATTCACCTGCATGTGGAGTTCACTGGAGGCAGTGCCCCGACGGCGCTTTGTGGCAGAACCTCCTAAATTATAGGACCCACATGCACGTGTCACTGTCCAACGACTTTTGACAACAATGCATATGTTCCTGGTAACTTAAGAAGTCTGTCGGGTGTCCTCGGGGAACCCCGAATCATCCACGATTTCCGAGCAGGATCACGTTACAGAGTCATTGCAGTATTACAACATTTATTCAAATATCAGCACCAGAGTAAAAACTACGGAAGTCTTACGATAACATAGTTTACAAACCAGTTGTTTCAAACCTTACAAACTAAGTTCGATAAATATTACAAACCATAGTAGTAGTGGAGTGGCATAATTCACATATACATAACACACAAAATAAACATCTTGCCCAAGGATCACACATTTACTTCTCATCGTCAGAACGATGATAGTCATGCAGCACGATCCAAAACAGATCTGCTCATGAGGCTCACCTGTAACAAGGGTCAACGAACCCTGAGTACAAAAGTACTCAACAAGACTTAACCGAAATATTAACTGATAACTTAGAAATGCAGGCTCAGGGATTCAAGGTATAGCTTTAACAATGATCAAAGTTCTTTTGCATAAAAGCACTTTTAACAACATTCTTTATAAAGAAAACTTCTTAAAAATTATATACAAAGCTGACACGATCCGCACTGAGATCATGAAACTTCATATCCAACACCTTCACAAGACTTATTCAAGTTCTAGTTATTAATACTACGATGATGAACAGTGAGTTGAGTCTCCATAACCGAGGAGCAATGATGATTCGAACCGATTATAAACCCAGCTGGGGATTCCAAACCACACGACATATGCAGGTCCCCGACCTACATATACCAACCTACCCTCGGATCCTCTAAAACAAGAATGGGTCCGCGCCACCCGAGAATACAGTACTCCACCATTCCAGCCCATGGCCACGTGGGTACACGCTATTCCCGCCATCTCTCCACTCCCAGTGCGCGAGCAGCCATTCTCGTAATGGAATTGCCAAGTTCAGGCTTACCGGAGTATGTGGTTAGTACTACAAATTCTCACCTCATGCAATTCAACAACGGACGTGCCTTAATCGACACAGGCGGAAAGAACCCGCTCACAAGACCTCCATGTCCGGTGGCTCACACTCACCGAGTCCGCCCGGTCTAGATTTATTACTCCACATTCCCATATCACATGCTAACATATTTAACCAATGTCCCATTTAAAACTTGCAGGTGGCAGGTAGTCACCCGACTTTCATCGTTCTACGCATAGCTAAGCAAAACTAGGCATATACGAATTTAAAACTGGTAATATGGTAATTATGGAATAACAAGGGTGGTAATGCACCAATTAGGCTTTTACTTAACTCCTAATCACTTAATGCAGTAACGGAAAGCAAAAGCGAAATTAATTTGTAAAACAAGGTAGGGTTGTATGCATCCGGGGCTTGCCTTCGTTGACGAAAAAGTCCGGTTCCTGCGACGTCACACAAGTATTCGATCTGACCTCAACAGACGGATTAACCTCCTCAACAACTTGATTAACTACCACGTGTTCACCTTCGTTCACTACACGTAATAACAATGCCATGTTTAACATGATGCGGAATACGAAATATGATGCTCGATGATGGATACAAAAATTAACAATTTGAATACAACTTTCCTTCGCGGTACAGTTGCAAGTCAAACAAACTAAATCTTTTTCGTAACACATACATCAACTGCCAAGGATCATTATCAACAAATGACCCAAGGTCATCACTCAATCCAAAATTACAAACAAAACCTAAATCACTAAAGGTTACTATTTGCTTTTATGAATTAATTATTTAATTCAAAATTATGAAATAAATCAACTTATTCTAATTGAGCTCAAAATTTTAGTAAATGTTCATTACATGATAACTAAGTGGCAAAACAATTTTCATAATTTTTGGACAAGTAAATAAGCCTAGAAAAATCATGGAAATCCATTTATTAATAAATTGAGCAATTTTTATCACATTCAAAAAGTACTGAAAAACATTATTTCATATTTTTATTAAATACTTTACATCACAGAGAAGTCACATAAAAATTTTCATAATTTTTGGAGCTCTAAATAAATCTACACAAAAATAACAAAAACAGACACTATTCATTCAAATCTGAAAATAGAAAAATCCATTTGAACGCTGAGTCACTGACAACCGGGTCCCACTTGTCATCTTCTACCTCGCGCTTTGACCACGGCGACACGCGCACTGACCGGCGAAAACTCGCCGACGGCGAGCTCAACGGCGACGACCAAGGTACTGAAATGACCCCTACACCCCTACGCGTCGATTGGTGGCACAATCGGGACCAATTATAGTGGCGCATGAGCATGACGACGGCCATGGCGGACACGGCAGCGCGGCTGCGCTACGCCGGCGATAGGAGCTCAGTAACGATGAAGCAAACAACTTGGGTAGAACCAGGAGCTCACCCCGAACACACTGGAGTCGCTGGCCAAGCCTGAGAAGCAACGGAGACACGGTTCGACGGTCACAGCGGTCACGGCAGAGCAAATTTCGACGACGGCGATGCTCCGGCGACTGCGATGGAGAAAATGGTCAATCAACCAGGCACAAAGCATCATGGCATCGAGGCGAAGCTGAAGCAAGAGTCAGAAATAGCAGAGGCTCACCGTAACGCGCTGGCCACGGCGACACGCACACCACAGTGGTGCTGCCGGCCGCGAGGAAGAAAACGATGAACGGTGAGTTCACGGCGAAATCAAGCGACTAGAGCTAGCTGGCTGGGTGCGCAAGGAACTAGCGGAGCTGGGACACGCATCGCTGCGACGGCGCAGACGCTGGTTCGACGGCGAGGGCTCAACGGAGAATGGCGGTGGCGGCGGGAGAAAACAGAGGAGAAGAAAGAACGACGACGGCGGCGCCTCGATCCAAATAACACGGCTCAGAAGCTCAAGGAAGCTGCGCTGTGGCCTTCACCGCGCCAGCGCGACGCCAAAGACGGCCACGACCGCGCCTGGAAGCAAACCGAAGATCGCCGGCCATGTAGCTTCGGCGGTGGACACTGTTCATCCAAATTACAGAATTGCCATTCGCCAAAATTCACAAATTACTCTCAAATTTTTATAACAACTCAAAAATCTCCAAAAACAAAAGTTATTCAAAATCAAAAGTTCTACAACTTTGCTTTATAACCATCTTCTAATTCGGTCTAGATTTTGAAATGATCTTTTAAATTCAAATAGGGGATATTTAACGAATTACGCCTTTTTGAATTACTCAAAATTTTTCTAAACAACTTGAAAAACTCCAAAAATAAACTTTGCTTAACTTGCCAAGCTCTACACTTTTTCTTTTGGGCCCAACCCCAAAATATGCTTAGATTTTGAAATGGATTTTCAGGGTAGGATTTAAATACTAAAAAGCGGGGTTTTCTCGAAAAAATCAAAACCCAAACAAACTTTGAACTTGAGTCAAACAATACAATTCAACACTCATTACACAAATGTAAACTTGTTTTAGTAAATGCATATCAAAGTTTTCACCAAATGCCAAATGCTTTGCAATGCATATGATGACATGTCAGATTTTAATATTTAAACACCCGAGGTGTTACAATCCTTCCCCCTAAAAGAAATCTCGCCCCGAGATTCAAAGCCATAGAGTAAGTAATGGAAAAGGAAATGTGTCAGTCCAAAAACATCCAAAACTTGCCTATAAAACAGCTGAGGTTCCTTTTACAAAACACAATTTGTAGCAACCGAGCACAACTAACACTACTCTATTTTATATTGACGCTAGAAACTCTGGAAACTTTTCTAACAAGTAATCTTCTGATTTCCAAGTAGCTTCCTCTTCTGAATGTTGATTCCATTGTATTTTATAGAACTTGATTGTCCATCTTCGAGTAACACGATCTTTCTGATCTAACACTCGGATAGGATATTCAAAATAAGTTAAATCCGATTCTAGTTCCACTCCTTCAACTTCAACATTCTGTTCAGGCACTCAGAGACACTTCTTTAATTGAGAAACATGGAACACATCATGCACAGCTGCGAGATGTTCAGGTAATTTCAAGTGATATGCCACTTTTTCATACATCTCCAAAATTTGATATGGTCCAATATATCGAGGTGCCAACTTTCCTTTAACACCAAAACAGGTAACTCTCTTCATTGGTGATACTTTCAGATATACAAAATCTCCTTTGTTAAATACCAATGGCCTTCGCCTTCTATCCGCATAACTCTTTTGGCGGGACTGAGCTATCTTCAAATTACTCTGTATTTGCCTAACCTTGTCTTCTGTTTCTTTCACAAGGTCAACTCCAAAGAATCTTCTTTCTCTAGGCTCAGACCAACTCAATGATGTTCTGCATCTACGACCATAGAGTGCTTCAAATGGAGCCATTCTAATGCTTTCCTGATAACTATTGTTGTATGAGAACTCGGCCAAAGGTAAGCATTCATCCCACTTATTGGAATAGTTAAGGACACAACACCTTAACATATCTTCAAGTACTTTATTAACTATTTCAGTCTGTCCATCAGTCTGCGGATGATAAGTTGTACTATACAGAAGTTTGGTACCCAATGAAGAATGCAATTGTTTCCAAAAATTGGAGACAAACTGTGTACCCCTATCTGACACTATGGTCTTTGGTACACCATGCAAACTCATGATTCTTGCTAAGTATATTTTGGCATATTGGATCGTAGGATATATTGTCTTGACTGGAAGAAAATGCGCTGACTTAGTGAGTCGATCTACAATAACCCATACTGAGTCAAATCCCTTTGATGTCCTGGGTAGACCAACAATAAAGTCCATACTTATGTCCTCTCACTTCCAAGATGGAATAGGTAATGGTTGTAACTCACCAGCAGACCTCAAATGTATAGCTTTCACCCTTTGACAAGTATCACACTTTGCTATAAATCTAGCAATCTCTATTTTCATTTTTGTCCACCAGAATCTTTGCTTCAAGTCATGGTACATCTTGTTACTTCCTAGATGGATAGATAACCTAGTAGCATGTGCCTCATCTAGAATTGACTGCCGCAACTCAGGAACTTTTGGTACCACCAGGCGATCCTTGAACCACAACACATCTTCATCATCTATGCTGAAGCATTCTGCTTTCCCATTCTTGACTCTTTTCTTGATATGGGCTATACCCTTATTTTCCTTCTGAGCAGCAATAACTTGATCTCGAATAGTGGCTTCTACAATTATGTTGGTCAAACTTCCTTGTTGAATTACTTCTACATTCAACTTTTCCATTTCTTGACATAAAGTCAAACCCATTGTTTTCACTGCCAGACAATTGCAATAACTTTTGCGACTGAGAGCATCTGCAACTACATTTGCTTTACCAGGGTGATAACGTACTTCTAAATCATAATCCTTAATCAGTTCTAACCATCTTCTTTGTCGCATGTTCAACTCTGACTGAGTAAAGATATACTTTAAGCTCTTGTGGTCTGTATACATATGGCACGTATTACCAAGCAGGTAAAGCCGCCAAATCTTCAGAGCATGAACCACAGCTGCTAACTCCAAGTTATGAGTCGGATAGTGTTCTTCATGTTTCTTAAGTTGCCTAGACGCATAGGCAATGACTCGGCCTTCTTGCATCAACACACATCCAATACCAATACCTGAAGCATCACAATAAACATCAAACGGCTTCTCGATATCAGGTTGGGCTAATACTGGTGCAGTGGTTAACAGCCTCTTCAAAGTCTGGAAAGCCTCCTCACAATCTGATGACCAGACAAACTTAACTTGGTTCTTCAACAATTCAGTTATGGACTTTGATATTTTTGAGAAATCTGGAATAAACCGATGGTAATACTCCGCCAATCCCAGAAAACTCCGAACTTGATGAACTGTGGCTGGCGGTTTCCAATCAAGCACATCCTTCACTTTGCTAGGATCAACTGCAACTCCTTCGGCTGACAAGACATGTCCAAGAAATTACACTTCCTTAAGCCAAAAATCACACTTGCTGAACTTGGCATATAGTTGATGTTCTCTCAAATGGGTCAGAACAATTCTGAGATGTTCCGCATGTTCTTTCTTATTCTTGGAATATACTAAAATGTCATCAATAAACACCACTACAAACTTGTCTAGCTCAGGCATGAATACTGAGTTCATTAGATACATGAAATGAGCTGGAGCATTTGTCAAACCAAAAGACATTACCAAGTATTCATATAATCCATATCTTGTGGTAAATGTCATTTTGGGGATATCTTCAGGCTTTAGCTTGATTTGGTGATATCCTAATCTCAAATCTATCTTGGAGAAAATTTTGGCTCCGGCCAATTGATCAAAAAGCAAATCTATCCAAGGTAGTGGATACTTATTCTTGATGGTCACTTCATTCAATGGACGATAGTCAACACATAACCTCAGGGTCTCATCTTTCTTTTTCACAAAAATTGCCGGACATCCCCAAGGTGAGGAACTAGGTTGGATAAACCCTTTCTCAATCAATTCTTGTAACTGAGTCTTCAACTTGGCCAATTCCTTAGGTGGCATCCTATAAGGTCTCTGGGAAATCGGAGCTGTTCCAGGTTATAACTCTATATTGGACTGTACATCCCTATCGGGTGGTAGACCGGGTAAATCCTCAGGAAACACATCCGGAAATTCACACACTACCGGAATATCTCTAATCTCTTTGACAGCAGTTGCACAAATCTTGCCCACTGATCTTCTTAGAGTTGGAAGTTGGATGAGAAGTTGAGAATTACTATCAGGCAAACTCACCCTTAAGGTCCTATTCAAAGCATCTATAACAGCCTTATGCTGATACATCCAATTCATTCCCAAGATTACATCTATATCCTGATCATTAAGGATAATCATGGTAGTGGGAAAAATATGCCCACCCAGGTTTATGGGTACCTGGTATACCATTTCCTTAGTACACAGACATCCCCCGGGCGACTGTATAAAGAAACTTTCCTTTGTTGCCCCAATTGAAATTTCATACTTCACGACAAATGTTCTATTGATGAATGAATGCGATGCGCCAGAATCAAAAAGTATAACTGCAGGGTGATTGGCAACAAGAAACATACCCATCATCACTGGCTCCCCTTCCAGAATTTCTCTAGCTTGAATATAGAACACCCGTCCTGTCTTCCTCTCATCTTTGCCCTTCTGAGCATTTTGATTGGGGTTCTTGTTTGGTGCCTGACCCTGTTGTTGATTGGCAGGGGTCTTCTGATAAATTTGATTAGCCTGCCTAGGATATGGACATTCCCTGGAAAAGTGACCAGTCCTTCCACAATTGTAGCATGGGTAGTTGTGACCCTGGGATGTTGGAGCATTGCCACCAGAAGCATTGGTTGACTGTGAATTCGGATAGGTTATAGCAGGACGGACATTTGACTGTTGCCCAGCTTGGAACTGTGGCGGATGATAAGGAGGATGACTATGATGTACTGGATGATAAATCACCCTCTGCCTCTTCTGATTTCCCCCAAAGGATCCAGACGGCACACTCTTTTTCTTTTTGAGCTCTTTATGCTGCCGATACTTTGACTCTGAAGCAATTGCAATATTTACTGCCTCATGATAAGTGACATTGGTGCAAGTTGTCATCATAGTCTGCAACTTGGTATTCAGGCCTCTCATAAACCACCTCTTCTTCTTTACATCAGTATTGACATGTTCTGATGCATATTGTGACAGGTGATTAAATCTTCCCACATACTGCATTACGGTTTAATCTCCTTGCTTCAAAGCAAGGAATTCATCTAACTTCATTGCCATCACTCCTTCAGGGATATAATGGGCTCTGAAGGCTGTACGGAACTCAGCCCAAGTTATTGGAATGCCAACTGGTTGCATAGCCACTAAGTTTGCCCACCAAGCACTTGCTGCTCCTCTAAGTTGCTGGGCGGCAAACGCAGGTTTCTGATACTCCGTGCATGGAATAAGGTCAAATTTCTGCTCCATGGTTCGAAGCCAGTCATCGGCCTCCAATGGTTCATCTGCCTTGGTGAACACCGGAGGTCTTGTGTCTGTGAAATCAACATATGTGGCCTCCTGTCTGTTATGGTGGCGTCCATGGTTTCCGTACATCTGATTCTGATTACTCTGAGCCATCTCATGAAGCAAACAAGAATTTTCAGCCGTCACATTGACAAGTGCGGTTATAGCATCAGCTAAATTTGTTGGAACTGGTGGCAGATCTAGAATACCGTCCTCATCTTGTGAAGTTCCCGGAATAAACGAACCCCGCGTACGACGCATCTGCTCATAACAACCCAACTTTATTCACATGTCTTTATTGAATTGTACCAAAGCTTACTCTAGACACATTACATAGAGTTTACTAATGTACAAACAAACCCACGAGTACGACAACAAAACTACGTAACTTGACTAGAGCTACTATTATACAACTCTACTCTTTTCCTCAATTTCTTCAAACTTCCGGCTCGGTATCCATTCCGGAATTATTACCGCCTTCATCATCACTTTCATCGATCATTACTAATTCTTCAGGATCTTCTTCCTCTTCCTCTCCCGATTCATCATCATTGGCAAGGATGACACCGGGGTCCATGGCATCAGCTTGAGGCTCATGATTCGGATTTAGTTGATTGCTAAGCCTATGAACTTCCTCATGTAGATAAGTATTATGTTCTTCTAAATCTTCTACATAGAATTCTAACTCATGAGTTCTAGCTCTAGCTACATTTTCCCTCTGCCAAGCTTCATTTCTTCCCTCCACCGTATGAACCAACATATGTTCGCAGTTCCTATGCGCGGTGGTGAGATGCCTCAATTGACCCTGTAATTCTCCTATTTGTATAACATCCAAAGCCCTATCTCTAGTAGATTATGCTAACTCTATAGAAACCCTCAGTATCTCTGCCTGGGGATCAGGCCTAGTACTGCTACTGCTAGCACCATCATTTCTAGGGGCAAGTTGGTGACGAGGAACTCCTTTGGGTCCGGTGGACTTACGGGCGTCATCTTGGCACGAGCCATACTGTAGGAATCCAATTTAACCCAAGTAAGACCATTTGATCAAAATCCAAAAAGTAGCTAAGGTGGATTACATTCCTCAAACCAGACTCACTACTCAACTCTAGACTAAGAGGTGAAGGAAGTAACGAGTGAATTATTCATGATGCATGAATCGTTCTTATGAACAAAAACATCAAAGTTAATAATGCACATAAATAACATTTATTTTATATAGGGCATAGTAATATTACTACTCCACCACACAAAACCTTTTTAATCAAATACGGAATGGTGAGAAAGAAATAAGATAAGTCAGAAGCAATTTGGACCAAATTATCAAATTAAATTTAGTCATCCCAAATCATTTTGAAGTTTTTGTAAAATTATACAACAAAAACCTTGTAACGATCACTCTGATACCATTCTGTGGCAGAACCTCCTAAATTATAGGACCCACATGCACGTGTCACTGTCCAACGACCTTTGACAACAATGCATATGTTCCTGGTAACTTAAGAAGTCTGTCGGGTGTCCTCGGGGAACCCCGAATCATCCACGATTTCCGAGCAGGATCACGTTACAGAGTCATTGCAGTATTACAACATTTATTCAAATATCAGCACCAGAGTAAAAACTACGGAAGTCTTACGATAACATAGTTTACAAACCAGTTGTTTCAAACCTTACAAACTAAGTTCGATAAATATTACAAACCATAGTAGTAGTGGAGTGGCATAATTCACATATACATAACACACAAAATAAACATCTTGCCCAAGGATCACACATTTACTTCTCATCGTCAGAACGAATGATAGTCATGCAGCACGATCCAAAACAGATCTGCTCATGAGGCTCACCTGTAACAAGGGTCAACGAACCCTGAGTACAAAAGTACTCAACAAGACTTAACCGAAATATTAACTGATAACTTAGAAATGCAGGCTCAGGGATTCAAGGTATAGCTTTAACAATGATCAAAGTTCTTTTGCATAAAAGCTCTTTTAACAACATTCTTTATAAAGAAAACTTCTTAAAAATTATATACAAAGCTGACACGATCCGCACTGAGATCATGAAACTTCATATCCAACACCTTCACAAGACTTATTCAAGTTCTAGTTATTAATACTACGATGATGAACAGTGAGTTGAGTCTCCATAACCGAGGAGCAATGATGATTCGAACCGATTATAAACCCAGCTGGGGATTCCAAACCACACGACATATGCAGGTCCCCGACCTACATATACCAACCTACCCTCGGATCCTCTAAAACAAGAATGGGTCCGCGCCACCCGAGAATACAGTACTCCACCATTCCAGCCCATGGCCACGTGGGTACACGCTATTCCCGCCATCTCTCCACTCCCAGTGCGCGAGTAGCCATTCTCGTAATGGAATTGCCAAGTTCAGGCTTACCGGAGTATGTGGTTAGTACTACAAATTCTCACCTCATGCAATTCAACAACGGACGTGCCTTAATCGACACAGGTGGAAAGAACCCGCTCACAAGACCTCCATGTCTGGTGGCTCACTCTCACCGAGTCCACCCGGTCTAGATTTATTACTCCACATTCCCATATCACATGCTAACATATTTAACCAATGTCCCATTTAAAACTTGCAGGTGGCAGGTAGTCACCCGACTTTCATCGTTCTATGCATAACTAAGCAAAACTAGGCATATACGAATTTAAAACTGGTAATATGGTAATTATGGAATAACAAGGGTGGTAATGCACCAATTAGGCTTTTACTTAACTCCTAATCACTTAATGCAGTAACGGAAAGCAAAAGCGAAATTAATTTGTAAAACACAAGGTAGGGTTGTATGCATCCGGGGCTTGCCTTCGTTGACGGAAAAGTCCGGTTCCTGCGACGTCACACAAGTATTCGATCTGACCTCAACAGACGGATTAACCTCCTCAACAACTTGATTAACTACCACGTGTTCACCTTCGTTCACTACACGTAATAACAATGCCATGTTTAACATGATGCGGAATACGAAATATGATGCTCGATGATGGATACAAAAATTAACAATTTGAATACAACTTTCCTTCGCGGTACAGTTGCAAGTCAAACAAACTAAATCATTTTCGTAACACATACATCAACTGCCAAGGATCATTATCAACAAATGACCCAAGGTCATCACTCAATCCAAAATTACAAACAAAACCTAAATCACTAAAGGTTACTATTTGCTTTTATGAATTAATTATTTAATTCAAAATTATGAAATAAATCAACTTATTCTAATTGAGCTCAAAATTTTAGTAAATGTTCATTACATGATAACTAAGTGGCAAAACAAATTTCATAATTTTTGGACAAGTAAATAAGCCTAGAAAAATCATGGAAATCCATTTATTAATAAATTGAGCAATTTTTATCACATTCAAAAATTACTGAAAAACATTATTTCATATTTTTATTAAATACTTTACATCACAGAGAAGTCACACAAAAATTTTCATAATTTTTGGAGCTCTAAATAAATCTACACAAAAATAACAAAAACAGACACTATTCATTCAAATCTGAAAATAGAAAAATCCATTTGAACGCTGAGTCACTGACAACCGGGTCCCACTTGTCATCTTCTACCTCGCGCTTTGATCACGGCGACACGCGCGCTGACTGGCGAAAACTCGCCGATGGCGAGCTCAACGGCGACGACCAAGGTACTGAAATGACCCCTACACCCCTACGCGTCGATTGGTGGCACAATCGGGACAAATTACAGCGGCGCATGAGCATGACGACGGCCATGGCGGACACGGCAGCGCGGCTGCGCTACGCCGGCGATAGGAGCTCGGTAACGATGAAGCAAACAACTTGGGTAGAACCAGGAGCTCACCCCGAACACACTGGAGTCGCTGGCCAAGCCTGAGAAGCAACGGAGACACGGTTCGACGGTCACAGCGGTCACGGCGGAGCAAATTTCGACGACAGCGATGCTCCGGTGACTGCGGTGGAGAAAATGGTCAATCAACCGGGCACAAAGCACCACGGCATCGAGGCGAAGCTGAAGCAAGGGTCAGAAATAGTAGAGGCTCACCGTAACGCGCTGGCCACGGCGACACGCACACCACGGTGGTGCTGCCGGCCGCGAGGAAGAAAACGATGAACGGTGAGTTCACGGCGAAATCAAGCGACTAGAGCTAGCTGGCTGGGTGCGCAAGGAACTAGCGGAGCTGGGACATGCATCGCTATGATGGCGCAGATGCTGGTTCGACGGCGAGGGCTCAACGGAGAATGGCGGTGGCGGAGGGAGAAAATAGAGGAGAGGAAAGAACGACGACGACGGCGCCTCGGTCCAAATAACACGGCTCAGAAGCTCAAGGAAGCTGCGCTGTGGCCTTCACCGCGCCAGCGCGACGCCAAAGACGGCCACGACTGCGCCTGGAAGCAAACCGAAGATCGCCGGCCATGTAGCTTCGGCAGTGGACACTGTTCATCCAAATTACAGAATTGCCATTCGCCAAAATTCACAAATTACTCTCAAATTTTTATAACAACTCAAAAATCTCCAAAATCAAAAGTTCTACAACTTTGCTTTTATAACCATCTTCTAATTCGGTCTAGATTTTGAAATGATCTTTTAAATTCAAATAGGGGATATTTAACGAATTATGCATTTTTGAATTACTCAAAATTTTTCTAAACAACTTGAAAAACTCCAAAAATAAACTTTGCTTAACTTGCCAAGCTCTACACTTTTGCTTTTGGGCCCAACCCCAAAATATGCTTAGATTTTGAAATGGATTTTCAGGGTAGGATTTAAATACTGAAAAGCGGGGTTTTCTCGAAAAATTCAAAACCCAAACAAACTTTGAACTTGAGTCAAACAATACAATTCAACACTCATTACACAAATGTAAACTTGTTTTAGTAAATGCATATCAAAGTTTTCACCAAATGCCAAATGCTTTGCAATGCATATGATGACATGTCAGATTTTAATATTTAAACACCCGAGGTGTTACACGCTTGGATGCGGCGACGGCGGCTGCACGACGTGGAAGGGAGACATCGGCCGCAGGATGCAGAAGAGAGGCATCGGCCTCGTGACCCGGCTAGGAAGCCACAGCTGCATGACTGGGAGAGGGCAGCAGAGCGTGCCGTGCCTAGCAGGGCCGACAGCCGAGCGCCAAGTGCGTCGTGCCTTGCAGGCCCAACGCCCCGAGCGCTGCGCCTCATAAGCGGCTCGCTGGCCTAGCGTCGCCGCGCATGATCGGCTGCCATCAGGGCTCGCCTGCCTACATGCCGCTACGAGCTCACCTCTGAGCGGAGCGCGTGCCGCGGAGCTCTCCTACCTCCACACCATTGCCCACGCGGCTCGCTGGCCTCACACGGTCATGCATGAGTGACTACCACCAGGGCTCGTCTGCCTCCACGTCGACGTGAGCTCGCCTCTACACAGACCGCATGCCATCGGGGCTTTTTTGCCACTACGCCGCCACGCTACGTGTCGGGTTCATAAACCCAGGGTATCTCCCGGACCTGCTTCCCAGCAAAAGCTCAGCCCAGCAGACGACATTGCGAACAACGCGCAACTCTAGGGCTGGCCCAAATACCTAATGATAGGCCAGAAGGGTAATCCAATCTCCGACGGGAAGGCCTAGCCGAGGAGGAACCAAGCTCGCTTCTAACTCCGGCCCGCCTCTCCGACCGAAAGGCCTCGCTTCCGACTCCAACCTGCCTCTCCGGCCGGAAGGCCTGGCCAAGGAGGAACGACGCTCGCTTCCGACTCTAGCCCGCCTCTCCGACCGAAAGGCCTGGCCAAGGAGGAATGGCGCTCGCTTCCGACTCCAACCCGCGTCTTCGACCAAGGATGCACCGAACCTCTACTTATAGCTCTTCTCCGACTGGCACAGTCGGAGCCAACTGGGACCAACCGACCGAGGACGCCCGCTCGGTGAGAACCCAGGAGACGGACGGAGCAAGTAAGGTAGGACGCTCAAGTCAAAAGCAGCACATGCAGGACAGTATCTTGTACACCTGCAGGACAGTACCGATATGACATGTCTGAAGGGTGCCCTGTAACCTTCCAGGCAGGTCAGAACCTAAGCAGTGTTGTGGGCACCGACGTTTGCCCTACAGTGTTGTGGCCGCCATCAATTCCCATACCAGGCGAACATGGTAAAACCCCCCACATGCCTCCAGGCATCGACAGTGTTGTGGGCCCCATTATTTGCCATATATGGTGAATGCGGTAAAACCTCCCACATGTGTTTGACACAAACAGTATTGTGGGCGCCTACCATCATCTTGTATCCGACGGCGTGGGCAACAAAAACTTAATAGCATACGTACTCTCTCTCTCGCTTGTAAGGCCGTCTTGTTCATCTATAAAAGGGGATGCGCTCTCTCCCAACAAGGACGATCCATCGACAACACTCCAATGACTCTCGAGCAATTCGAACAACCAACGATCGATTCATCCTCTGCTAGCTTTAGATGCTCTAAAGCTACACAGAGCGCACGCTCGAATACTTAGCGCACGTAGGAGCTCTTGTCACTCTCGGCCCTTCAGTCTAGAGTCCGACCGGACCTCTTGCACCCTCATCTTTCTCCCTCTTGTTTGTAACCCCACAGCAAACTTCGAGCACCTGGGCTCAGGAATAAAGTCACCGACTGACTCAAACTGGACGTAGGGCACGTTGCCTAAACCAGTATAAAACCTATGTCATTGAGTGCTAGGCCACATCCAATCACAACATACAGAAAAACTACAAATATTTATGTGTTGGTCACTTTTTTAACCGACACTGCGGCTCACCGTCACGCCGTAGACCATCGGTGCTCGCTGCTCTATGTTGGATGTGCACAAGGGAGCAGATTGGGGAGAGAGAAAAGATGGGCAAGGAAGCAAACGGATTGGTGAGGGTGAGGCGACGAGCTCCTCTTAGCCTCCTCCCCTGAATGGCTGAATGGTAGAGGAGGGAGCTTTGTTGAGGGTGTTTTCTTTATATTAGATTCTTGGGAAGGGAGATGTTGACAAGCTAAGCTAGGGGAGCCTAGAAAAGTTGTTGACTTTTTTGTTTACTCGCTGGTTGCAGCAGCAAATAACACGCCCATTCCAGAGGGAACTTTCTACCAAATATTGCAAGCACCAGCAACCCAAGCAACTACGAAGGCATTCGAAACAATTCTAATCACCGAATCCGAAGACTGGAGGCATTTGATTACAGATTACCTGAACAACATCCATCACTCAAAAGATGAAGCAAGCACAGCCAGAATAGCGGCTAGAGCAAGAAGTTACACACTAATAGATGGCACCTTGTACAAAAAAGGGGTAATCCAGCCATTTCTTAAGTGTATAATTCAAGGCGAAGGCAGAGAGCTCCTCCAAGAAATCCATTCAGGGTCTTGCGGTTCTCACATCCCCCCAAGGGTATTGTCCGTGAAGGCAATCAGACAGGGATTCTATTGGGCCACGCATATCAAAGATGCGGAGCAAATCGTCAAGACATGCGAAGCATGCCAGAGCACTTCCCCACACCAATCAAAATCTTCGGCTGCAATACAACTCATCCCACCCACTTGGCCATTACAAAGATGGGGCATGGATCATGTCGGACCTCTGCCACCTTCGTAGGGGGAACAAATTCGTAGTAGTAGCAATCGAGTACTTCACAAGATGGATTGAAGCCAAGCCACTAACAACAATAACTTCAGAAACAGTAAAGAAGTTCTTTTGGCAAAACATAATCTACAGGTTCAGGGTACCAAGAACTTTAACAGTGGACAATGGGAAACAGTTCGACTCGAACAAATTCAAAGACTTCTGCACAAGCATAGGCACAAAAATAGTCTTCACATCAGTCTATCATCCAGAGTCAAATGGAGCAGTAGAAAGAGCTAACAGAGTGATATTCTCAGCAATCTCAAAAACCCTATTTAACCTTCGCAAAGGTAAGTGGGTAGAGGAACTACCAAAGGTGGTGTGGTCTCATAACACCACAACATCAAGCACAACAAGCTTTACACCGTTGAAACTCCTGTATGGTGAAGAAGAATGCTACCCGAGGATATCAAGCATCTGAGCCTCTGAGTAATGAAATAGGTCTTGGCAGTAGACGAAGAATACTTTTTGCTAACTCGCTGGTTCCTTCTGACTCATCTATCACTTGAGGTGCTTTTATGTGCTTGTTCTGGGAAGATGGAAGGAAGCAATGCAGCATGTACCCTGGAACCTTGATCTCGTTCTGGTAGTACCTAACAAAAGTTATGAGCTTTAACACTGCATTGAACTCTCATACAAAATGGTAAAATATACACATGTTACCACTGTGGAAATTTTAGTTTCTGTGTTTGTCCTCAAAACTTGATTCATTTTGCAACCCTAAACATTTCAAACGCTATCCCCTCTGGACAGTCCACGTATTTAAAACATATTTATTCCATTAAGAAAGGGATATCATGATATCTGTTCTTTTCGAACATGGATAAGGGTATGGATGTGGAAAGTGAAAACGGTATGTCCAGCGCCCGGACATCTAGACGAGGCTAGCCTCCGGACGCCCACAGCTGCTGCGCCTACTTCATGTGGGGACCCGTGCCGCTCCGTGTCCCATACCCGCACCATGTCTCGTGCCCCACTCTATGGCCCGCACCACTCCGTGTCCCACGCTCGCACCGTGGCCCGCGAGCACTTTGTGTCTCGTGCCCACACCATGGTGCCCCCTTCACACCCAAGCGCATGCAGGCGAGCCCAGCAGCTATAGTAGGTGGCTTCTACAGATGGGCCTCACTGCAACATGTGCAATACCATATCTACTTTTACAACATCTAGATGAACTCTTGCAACAAACGTATGAAACACCAGGGAAACACATGGGTAGCCATTGCAGAACATATGCAACATCTAGATGAAACACTTGTAACATATATGTCAAACATATGGAACATCCGGAGGAAACACTTCCAAACATATGCGTGAAATATATGCAACACCTAGATAAAACATGTGCAACATACGTCTGAAGCATCTAAAACATTTGGAACAATACACTTGCAACATACATGTATATCCACTGCGACATATGCAACATCCACATGAAACACTTGCAACTTGCAACATAAAAAGACTTGCTACAACATAAGACTAAAAACAGATGAAATATTCGGAACTTACTCTTGCAACATGTGCAACATCCCGATTACTTTTGCAACATCCTTATGAAGCACTTGTAACATACCTCTAAAATATAACATACGCCTTCAACGCAACGCAACATCTATTTGCTGCTTGGGAGAACGGGGTTCACCTACATGTGGAGTTCACTGGAGGCAGCGCCCCGATGGCGCTTGGATGCGGCGGCGGGGGCTGCACGACGTGGAAGGGAGACATCGGCCACAGGACACAGAAGAGAGGCATCGGCCTCACGACCCGGCTAGGAAGCCACAGCTGCATGACTGGGAGAGGGCAGCAGAGCATGCCGTGCCTAGCAGGGCCGGTAGCTGAGCGCCGAGTGCGTCATGCCTGGCAGGCCCAGCACCCGAGCACTGCGCCTCATAAGTGGATCGCTGCCCAAGCATCATCGCGCATGATCGGCTGTCGTCAGGGCTCGCCTGCCTCCATGCCGCTACGAGCTCGCCTCTGCGTGGAGCGCGTGCCGCGAAGCTCTCCTACCTCCACACCGTTGCCCGCCGGCTCGCTGGCCTCCACTACCGGATACAGTTGCTTTGCCGAGTGCCAGGGGCACTCGGTAAAGCCCAAAAAACACTCGGCAAAGCGTCTGCCGAGTGTTACACTCACTCGGCAAACGACACTCGGTAAATTGTTTAACGACAAACTGTCTTTGTCGAGTATTTTTTGTCGGGCACTCGGCAAAGACTTTGTCGAGTGCCCAAAAAACACTCGGCAAATATTTTTCCAAAAAAAATAAAAAAACAGCACCACCACGCTAGCCCCTCCACCAACAATGCCGCCGCCATCGTTGGTGACTCGTCGCCTCCTCGCACTCGACTGGCTCGTGCGGCTCCTGTGCCTGCCACCACACCCGCCACCGACACGCCAGCCGCCAACACGCCACCACCACCACAACGCCTCCCGCCGACGCCACGCCACCACCACCACCACGCCTCCCGCCGACGCCACGCCACCACCAGCACCACGCCACCACTGGGAGAGAGAGGGGGAGTGGCGGCGGCCGGATCCGGGGAGGAGGAGGAGGGGAGGGGCGGCGCCGGAGAGAGGGCGCGGGCGGGCAGATCTAGGGAGGAGTCAGGGGAGGAGGGAGGGGAGCTGAGGGCCGAGCGGATCTAGTGAGGGGAGGGGGCGCGGTAGAGAGGGAGGGGAGGGCGGGGCCACGCCGACGCCGGAGAGGGAGGAGGGGAGGGACGGGAGGGGGGCACGCCGGAAAGGGAGGGGAGGGGCGCGCCGGAGGAGGGGAGGGAGGGGAGCGGCGCGGCGGCGCCGGAGAGAGGGCGCGGGCGGGCGGATCTAGGGAGGAGGCAGGGGAGGAGGGAGGGGAGCTGAGGGCCGGGTGGATCTAGTGAGTGGAGGGTTGGGCCACGCCGGAGAGGGAGGGGAGGAGGGTGGCAGAGAGGGAGGGGTGGGCGGGGCCGCGCTGGCATTGGAGAGGGAGGAGGGGAGGGCGGGGCCGCTTCAGCACCGGAGAGGAAGGAGGGGAGGGAGAGGAGGGGGGCGCCGGAGAGGGAGGGGAGGGGCGCGCCGGCGCCGGAAAGGGAGGAGGGGAGGGAGGGAGGGGGCGGCGGCCGGGGAAGGAGGGGGTGGCGCCGGCGGAAGGAGGGGAGGGGCGCGGAGGCAGCTCGGAGAGGGGAGCGACGGGCAGGGAGCGGGAGATGGGAGCGGGGGCAGGGAAGGAGGGGGTGTGCGTGCGTGTTAAGTGTGCGGCGGGCGGGGGCTTTGCCGAGTGCCCTGGATCTAGCACTCGGCAAAGTTTTTTTTTCATTTTTGTTCTTCTCCTTTTCCGAAAAAAAGATTTTATTTCTTTGCCGAGTGTTCTAGATCTGAGCACTCGGCAAAGTTTTTTTTTATTTTTTTTCTTCTCCTTCTTTTCCAGAAAAAAGATTTTATTTCTTTGCCGAGTGTTTTATTTTGACACTCGGCAAACCCCCTCTTTGCCGAGTGTTTTTTTTGACACTCGGCAAACTCCCCTCTTTGCCGAATTTTTTTTTTGCCGAGTGTTTTAGAGCAGCACTCAGCAAAGAATTTGTTCGCCGAGTGCCCGAGAGAATACACTCGGCAAACATAAAAACACTCGGCAAATTTGAGGATTTCGGTAGTGCTCGCGCAGTCATGCACGAGCGACTACCATCAGGGCTCGCCTGCCTACGCGTCGACGCGAGCTCGCCTCTGCACAGACCGCATGCCGCAGGGGCTTTATTGCCTCTGCGCCGCCACGCTGCGGCTCACCGGCACGCCGCAGACCATCGGTGCTCGCTGCTCTATGTTAGATGTGCACAAGGGAGTAGATTGGGGAGAGAGAAAAGATGGGCAAGGAAGCGAACGGATTGGTGAGGGTGAGGCGACGAGCTCCTCTCAACCTCCTCCCCTGAACGGCTGAATGGCAGAGGAGGGAGCTTTGTTGAGGGCGTTTTCTTTATCTTAGATTCTTGGGAAGGGAGATGTTGACAAGCTAAAAGCTAGGGAGCCTAGAAAAGTTGTTGACTTTTTTGCTTAGCCCTTGTTTAGTTGGAGAAATTTGGATTTTGGGGCTACTGTAGCACGTTCGTTTTTATTTAGCAAATAGTGTTCAAACATGGACTAATTAGGCTCAAAACATTCGTCTCGCAATTTCCCACCAAACTGTGCAATTAGTTTTTCTTTTCGTCTACATTTAACGCTCCATGCACGGGCCGCAAACATTCGATGTGACAAGTACTGTAGCAACTTTTTGGAAGTTGGGTGGAACTAAACAAGGGCTTATTCGCTGGTTGCTGCTGCTGACACATCTATTACTCGAGGTGCTTTCTGTGTTTGCTCCGGGAAGATGGAAGGAAGCAAGCGATGCAGCAGTACTCTGTGACCTTGACCTCGTTCTTTTTTTTTTTTTTTGATCGGATACAACCTTGACCTCGTTCTGGTAGTACCTAACAACAGTTATGAGCTTTAACACTGCACTGATCTTTAATTTCACAAAAAGGTAAAATGTACACATTTTACTAACGTGGAAATTTTAGTTTCTCTGTTTGTCCCAAAAAAAACTTGATTCATTTTGCTACCCTAAACATTTCAAACACTTTCCCCTATGGACAGTCCACATATTTAAAACAATCTTTATTCGATTGGAAATGGATATCATAATATCTGTTCTTTTCGAATATGGATAAGGGTATGGATGTGGAAAGTGAAAGTCCCAATGGATATGGATAATATATGTATCCAAAAAAAGATTAAAAAAAGATAGGATAACTAATAGCCACACTTTTTACTACATGTGTTGTTATTAAATACTAGCAAACATGTCCATTGCATCATATTTAGAGCCACTATGTCCTCTACCTATCATTGTTGTATTTTTAACCATACTAATAATACAGCGTGTTGCTGACAGTATGGACCTTTGCGGCCTATCTCTTAGCCAATCCGTATAATGGTTAGCTCTCCAATATTAATACATGGATCACTTTCTTGTCCCATAAAGTTTCTTGATTCTTGACTTCTTATGCATAAGCTAGCTGTAAGCTTACATACTGCTTCTCTTCTCTCTCCTCTTCTCTTTCCTCCATCCTAGGATTTAGCATACTTACAATCTGCTATTATACTGCTCTAGGTTTGGAACTAGCTTATTTCAATAATTAAATCCCAAGCTAAGAGGGTTACGCCCCAACAGGATCTTTTTGGGTTTCATCTTCGAGGCCCGCAATAAATGTAGGTGCAATAAAGAATGAATCCGGCAAGCCAAATTGAATAAGATTGACTTAGTTAAATTCAAGGCTGTGTTAGATTGACATAGTAACAAACTCTATAGCCTGTTGATGAGCCTGCTGAGATTCAAGGTTGTGGGAGAGTAGTCAGCCCGGCCGTTCTAGTGGAGATGAAAGTTCTTATGAAATCCCTTTAACATTTTCAGTGTAGCATCAGACAACCAAACTGAAAGTTTACTTCACATTTTGCATGTTTCGGCAATTTTTTTTATTATTATAGTAAGGTTGTACGCCAGCAAAGATTCATACATCAGGATTTGAACTTACGCCCGCCCTGTTCGCTGGGCTTATAAGCCGTACTTTTTCAGCCAACGAATAGTATTTTTCTCTCACAACAAATCAGTCAATAGTACTTTCAGCCATGGCTTATCAGCCAAGCGAACAGGGCCTTAGCACCTTGATATTCTCTCGAGCATCCATACCTTCTGAGTTACAAAATACACTTGTGACTATATTACTGATGCTATTTTTTTAACCACAATTTATGAATCTTATATTATATATTAATTAGACATTCTAAATGATCTCAAATGAAAAGGTTGTTAACCGGAAATTAAAGTTATAGATCTCGTCAAGTACTACAACTTTGATATTGATTTCAGGGTCATTCAACATTGTTAATTAACTCAAATCCTATCCGAAAACTTATATTAAATATTTAAACATATAAATCATCTCAAATTTAAAAGTTGACAACTAGAAAGCTTTAGATCTCTTTGAACTCTATAATTTTAGTATAAATATTGTCTTAATCCGACTTCATATGAAAAATTACTTTTTTTACAAAGTAGCCTACCACGGTCAGTTGTAGCCGCAGACCGTTAATGAAAACCTATCTATGACTGTTCACTACCCCGGGTTTGAAAGTAACCAATAGTTATTATTAAATCTATAGTAGTGAACTAGTTTCATCAGCCATGCTAGCCGATAGACCGGCCCATATATGTAGGAGTGAAGTAGTCTCAGTCATGCATGCTTTTTTAAGAAGGTAGCAGCGCCAGTTTTTCAGGCTAGTAACATCCTGATCAAGCCTAAAGCGTTTACGCCAAATTACAAGGTCATCGCAAACCTTAGAAACTATGGAACGACTTGAGGAGTTCAGGGGGATTCATTCTGGAAAAAATTTCACCATTCCTAGCGTCCCACAACCGCCACAGAATCGTCAGCAGGATGAAAGGCCAAAGCTTTGCATCCAAGTGAGGAGGGATACCAGCGTTCCATATGTCTACCTCGGAAAGAGCTGCAACGTTGCGAAGCTTCAATTTGTTTCTGCCATGCATGCTAGACGATAGACCCGGCCCATATAGCTAACAAAAATTAGAATTTTGCGCCCCAATGATCCATATATTATATTGTTTGCCCTCCTTATGGAAAAAAAATCTGGCTGCGCTCTATGTATGTATAAATTTCTAAATTTTTTAGTCAGGTTTGTCCTTTTTATGGTACCCTCCGATTGCCTATAAATAGCAGACAACATGGAAAAACAAAAAAAAAGTAGGGACAAAATGCAACGTGATTCTTAGGGTCCGTTTGACGTAGATATTGAAGACTCTGGAATTAAATTGATAAATTAGTACCAATATCAAATCAGACTTATATTGGAAATCGATACTAATATCAAAGTGGCTATTTGAATATAGATAGAATTGTCGGTTGAAGTCCAATGTAGTGCCGAATACAAATTATTGTTTGGATGTGCCTATCGTGGAATTGGAATCGACCCATCTTCTTCCCCACCTCACCTACAAACATAGAACCTACCTTGCCGGAGTGGAAGAAGACGAGGAGTCTATAGTGTGCCCGCCTTCTCCCCCACCTCGTCGCGAAATAGATCTACAGTGCCCCAGCCTTCTTCCCCACCTCGCCGCAAAACAGCACCCACACACGCACGATGCCGCCCGCCCGATTTGGACTAGGCAGGTGCTCGCCGGCAGCGGGAGCAGGCCGGTGAGGGCGCGGGGTCCTCACGGAACAGATGACAGCCGCAGACCAGCCAGAGGCAGCTCCCGCGACGTGGCTGCGTGTGGGCGCAATGGTAGGGTCATGCGACGGCGGCGGCCGGTCGCATGCGGTGGCGGTACCTAGAGCAGCGGAGGGGGCTATGAGAAGGATAGCGAGAGGGAAGGTGCCTGTGTCGCCGTCGTCATCCTGTGGTCACCTCTGTCTCCGTCCGTAGCACCAGTGAGTGACGACTCCGTCCGTTACGCATGGGGAAGAAAGGGCAGGGAGAAGCGGTCGATTCACGTGAATACTGACGGGGAGGCCTCGGTATTGTGGGCTGGTTGGAGCAGGCGGACCCAATGTTGTGCGGTATTGGAGCTTGATTCCACTTGCCAATACCCAGACCATCCGAATAATAAAATTGGGGGTATCTAATGCCAATGCCAAATTATGTGCCTGAATATCAACATCCAAACTGGCTATTAGGTATTTTCTGCCTTTCGAAATGCGCCTAATAAAGCACCGCATGGCAGCAGATTCATGGCCTGACGATTTGGAGATTGCAGTCCTGTTCAGCGTACCGGTTGAAACACAGATACCAGAGGGGACGGATAGAAACGAAAATCGTAAAAACCTGTGAAAATCGGTTGAAATTCCCATAAAATTTTATCTAAAATTTGAAAAATCTGAATGAAATGGAATCGAAATTACTAGAAGTCACCGGTAGGAACAAAAATCGCTGATTTACGGTGAAAACCGGCCGAAATTCTGAACCCTGGTCCCGATGCATCCACCCAGTATAGACTGTAGAGTAGCGCAGTGTGCACGAGCTTGCATATGGGACGTAGCACTCGCCTGTACCACACAGCCGCGTGCTGTGCCCACGCACAGGCTTGCAACTTGCGTGGACAGGATGATGGGCCGCCGCCCATTCACGGCCAGCAGCAATCACATCGTCGGCGCCACACAACGAGCAGCACGCATAACTTGGCCGCCCGATGTATGTGGCCACAACGAATCGGACTTAGGCTGTTTGTTTTCTCCTTCTAAAACGTTGTCCTATTACATGTTTGATATATACATAAAGTATTAAATAGCTTCGTTCCGCTTACCTTAATTCGTCTTGTTCGGCTTCTTTTTTTTAACCCAAACATTGTTTTTCTCTCACAATAATTCAGCCAGAACATTGTTTTTCAGCCAGTTTCAGTCAAGTTTCAACCAGCCGAACGGGGCTAATATAGGTTAATTACAAAACTAATTGTACAGCTTGCGACTAATTTACGAGACGAATCTTTTAGACCTAATTAGTCCATGATTTGACAATGTAGTGCTACGGTAAACATGCTAATGATGGATTAATTAGGCTTAATAAATTCGCCCCGTGAAGAACTGACAAATTCTATAATTTGTTTTTTAATTAGTATCCGATCACCCCACGTGACACTCTTAACCCTTCCTAAATTTTAGTCACCGATACCAGCACGCCCTTAGCGATCGATCGGATCGACCATGGGGTACTACGAGCTGGCCACGAAGACTACTCTTCTTCTTATCCTTGTGCTCGGCGCCGCCGCCATCGCCGGCAGCAGCACCCCGCCGAGTAATAACATCCTGCGGTAGGTCCCGGCGGTGTACGTGTTCAGCGACTCGCACTAGTAGAGAACAAACCTTTGATCCAATGGCCAAACCAGGCTCTAGTCCCGGGAAATATTGCGCCCGGGACTAGAGAGACCTTTAGTCCCGGTTAATGGCTCCAACCGGGACTAAAGATCCCTGCCCAACGGCTCCTGCGCCAGGCCATTGTGGCAGGGGACCTTTAGTCCCGGTTAGAGCCACCAACCGGGACTAAAGGTCGACCTTTACTCCCGGTTGATGGCTCCAGCCGGGAGTAAAGCTCTTGTCCCGGCTAGTGGCGTGGCCCGGGACTGGAAAGTGACCTTTAGTCCCGGTTGGATCCACCAACTGGGACTAAAGGTCCCCCTATAAATCCTGTTGGCCGTCTTCTTCCTCCCCGAGCCCGCCCGAGAGCTTCAGTTCAAATTTAAACAGTGTTCTTGCTCTTTCTCCATCAATTCTTCGATTCCTCCATCAATTTCTTCGATTCCTCCGTCGATTCTTCAGTTTTAAAGGTTACCAACTTCATACTCTCATATTTCACCATTGTCTTATCTCGTTTTGTTCACTATATATATATATATATATATATATATATATATATATATATATATATGGTTCTTTATTGTGGTTTTTTTTATTTGTAAGCAATTTGAGCTCAAAATCACTTCAAGCTTGCATATTTACATGAAGGAAGGTTAAAGTAGCTATTAAAAACTAGTATTCACCGTTCATTTGTAGCATGCATAGCACACTTCATTGTTTAGAGATATAGAGAATTTTAGAGTTTTTTTAATTTTATTTGTTTATAAAATGAGAAATTTATAGTGTATTAAAAATGAGTATAGAGAGTAGATGGCAACTGCTTCCGGGTCCTCGGCCTCTCATGGGTTTCCAAAGCGACTTAGGCCGGGCCTCCCACTCATTGCATGCGGCAAGTGTTGTGATGAGACGAAGATTGTGATGGAGTACCGAGTGAAGAAGGAGGGTCCCAACAAGGGTCACATTTTCTACAAGTGTTCGGATCGCAATGTGAGTTATTTTATCATACTTAATGACTATGGTTAGTTTATACCTATTTTCATGATGGTTGTGATTAAAGTTCTAATTTTCTGTTTTAATTTCAGTGGGATGGCACTGGATGTTCAGGCTTCTACTGGGAGGAAGAGTATGTTGAACTCGTGCAAAAATATCTTGCACAACAGGTAGATGTGGCGGCTAATGAGACAGTGATCTAGCCAAAGAAGCCCAAAGATATTGAACAAACGGGGGATCTGTCTGTTTTAGTTTAGATTGGTCGTGAAATCCTTGTGCTGCTGAAGTGCATTTTAGCTGTAGTGTTTTTAGTGGTAGTTGGGATTGTCTACATTGTAGTGAGGCTTTCTTAAATTTATATCTTTTGTGGTGGTATGCATGTTGTATAATTAACTAATTATGTTCTAGGTTTTAATATGGTATTTATGTCATGTAATGCAGATGAGTTGGCATTGGATGTACAATGCTGATCGTCGCTCCCAAGAGTTCATGGACGGCGTGCATTCTTTGTTACGTGCGGCCAAGGCAAACAAACGCGATGGTTTCATATGCTGCCCATGTGCCGTATGTAAGAATACGATGGAATATGCTAACTCAAAGACTTCATTCACACTTGTTCAAGTCAGGTTTCATGCCAAACTATATTTGTTGGATGAAGCACGGAGAAACCGGAGTTGTAATGGAAGAAGGTGAAGAAGAACAATGGGGCGATGATGACATTTTTGCTGAATATGGTGCCTTCAATGATACTGCAATGGGGGAAGCTAAAGAAGAGGTGGGGGCAAAGGAGAAGCCTACTGAAGAAGAGGTGGGGGCAGAGGAGAAGCCCGCTGAAGAAGAGATAGGGCAGAGGAGGAGCCCGCTGACGATCTTGGTCAGGCCATTCGTGACGCACAAAGAGAATGCGAAAGTGAAAAGGAGAATATCAAGCTCGACCGCATGCTAGAGGATCACAAGAAATTGCTATACCCAACTTATGATGTGGGGCAGAAAAAGTTAGGTACCACATTGGAATTGCTGCAATGGAAGGCAAAGAATGGTGTATCTAACAAGGGATTCGCGGAGTTACTAAAAATCCAAAAGAAGATGCTTCTGAAGGATAACGAATTGCCCAGCACTACGTACGAAGCAAAACAGGTAGTCTGCCCTTTAGGATTAGAAATCCAGAAGATACATGCATGTCCTAATGACTGCATCCTCTACCGTGGCATGGAGTACGAGAAGTTGGATGCATGCCCTGTATGTCACGCGTCGCGGTATAAGATCAAGCGAGATGACCCTGGTGATGTTGAGGGCGAACGTCCCAAGAAGAAAATCTCTACCAAGGTTATGTGGTATGCTCCTATAATACCATGCTTGAAACGTCTTTTTAGAAATAGAGACCATGCAAAGTTGTTGCGATGGCACAAAGAAGACCGTAAGGTAGACAATATGTTGAGACACCCTGCTGATGGGTCCCAGTGGAGAGCAATCGATAGAGAATTCCCCGAGTTTGCAAGTGACGCAAGAAACTTAAGGTTTGCTTTAAGTACGGATGGTATGAATCCTTTTGGGGAGCAGAGCAGTAGTCACAGCACTTGGCCTGTTACTCTATGTATCTACAACCTTTCTCCCTGGTTATGCATGAAGCGTAAGTTTATTATGATGCCGGTGCTCATCCAAGGCCCAAAACAACCTGGCAACGACATCAATGTGTACCTGAGGCCACTAGTTAAAGAACTTCTACTTTTGTGGAACAAGCCAGGTGTACGCGTGTGGGATGAGCACAAGCAGGAGCACTTTGACCTGCGAGCATTGTTGTTCGTAACAATCAATGATTGGCCAGCTCTAAGTAATCTTTCAGGACAATCAAACAAGGGATATAATGCATGCATGCACTGTTTCGGTGACATGAAAGGTATATTCTTGAAAAAGTGTTGCAAGGTCGTGTACCTTGGGCATCGACGATTTCTTCCTGCAAATCACCCCGTAAGAAAGAAAGGCAAGCATTTTAAAGGTAAGGCAGACCACCAGACCAAGCCTCGCAACCGAACTGGTGAGGACGTCCTCGATATGGTCAATGATGTGAAAGTAATATTTGGAAAGGGACCTGGCAGCCAACCTGTTTCGAAGGACGCCAACGGTCACGCACCCATGTGGAAGAAGAAGTCCATATTTTGGGAGCTACCCTATTGGCAAGTCCTAGAGGTCCGCAGCGCGATTGACGTGATGCACCTGACGAAGAATCTTTGTGTGAACCTGCTAGACTTCATGGGCGTGTATGGGAAGCCTAAGGACACAATTGAAGCACGACAGGACCTACAGTGTTTGAAAGAACGAGACAACCTGCATCCAGAGAAGACAGATGATGGACGCCAGTACTTAAGTCCTGCCAGCTACACTCTTAGCAAAGAAGAGAAGGACAGCTTGTTTGAATGCCTAGATAGCATTAAGGTACCGTCTGGATTCTCCTCGAATATAAAGGGTATAATAAATGTGCCAGAGAAGAAATTTGGACACTTAAAGTCCCATGACTGCCACGTGCTCATGACTCAATTGCTTCCAGTTGCATTAAGAGGAATTCTACCACCAAATGTACGTCTAGCCATCGTGAAGCTATGTGCATTCCTCAATGCAATTTCTCAGAAGGCAATCGATCCAACGGATCTAGCGAAACTATAGAATGATGTGGTTCAATGTCTTGTCAGCTTTGAGTCGGTGTTCCCTCCTTCCTTCTTTGATATCATGACACACCTCCTAGTTTATCTGGTCAAGGAGATTACTATTCTTGGTCCTGTGTTCCTACACAACATGTTCCCCTTTGAGAGGTTTATGGGAATCCTGAAGAAATATGTTTACAACCATGCTCGGCCAGAAGGAAGTGTCGCCAAGGGCTATGGAACAGAGAAGGTCATTGAGTTCTATGTTGACTTCATTCCCGATATTAACCCGATTGGTGTTCCTGAATCGTGACACGAGGGGAGACTAAGTGGAAAGGGGACACTAGGGAAGAAAACATATATTGGTAAGGGTGATGATTATTTCAATAAAGCACACTACACAGTTCTACAGAACTCCTCCTTGGTAGATCCGTATATCGAGACACACAAGAACCTCCTCCGATCTGAGTTCTCAGGGAAGTCTGAAGCATGGATTACGTGTCAACACATGGAAACTTTCAGCGACTGGTTGTGAAAAGAATGTCAGGGTGATGAGAGTATTGATGAGGAGCTGTATTTGTTGGCTAGGCAGCCATCGTGGCATATCCTCACATACAAAGGGTACAACATAAATGGGAATATATTTTACATAGTAGCACAAGATAAAAGGAGCACCAACCAGAATAGTGGTGTCCGCATAGATGCCACCGACCCTAGTGGGAACAAGCAAACATACTATGGCCGCATAGAGGAGATATGGGAACTAGACTATGCATCTCAATTTAAGGTACCTTTGTTCAAGTGCTAGTGGGTAAAGACGACTGGAGGTGGCGTAGCAGTCGACAACCAGTATGGAATGACAACAGTGGACCTCAACAATATTGGGTACAAAGGCGAACCGTTTGTCCTTGCCAAGGATGTGACTCAGGTGTTCTATGTCAAGGACATGTCTACAAAACCGAAGAGAGGGAAAAACGACAACCACCCAATCAATGATGAGCCAAAGCGCCACATAGTTCTTTCAGGAAAAAGAAACATCGTCGGAATCAAAGACAAGTCAGACATGTCAGAAGATTATGAAAAGGATGACCAAATTTCACCCTTCACAGTGAACAAAGACCCTAGCATCCAATTAAACGATGAGGACACTCCATGGTTACGGCACGATCATAACCAAGGGACATACGTCTAGAAGAAGTTCATTACTGTGACCGCTTGATATATATATTGATGTTCAATAGTGTGTATTAGAGATATTATGTAATAATTGTGAATTTATGTTTGATGTTGAATTATGTCACGTTGAAATGATGTGAAAACAAATTTATGTTTGATGTTGGGATTATGTCATGTTGAAATGATGTGAAAACAAATTTATGTTTGATGGTGGGATTATATCACGTTCAAATGATGTGAAAACAAATTTCCAGTCGAAACACAAGAGTTTTTTTGAATTTAATTAAACATTATATTTTTGCATTATCGAAATAGTAATTTAAACACTATATTGTGTTTTAAAACTTGTTAAAAAAATTAAAACTTTAGGTCACATAATTTTCCTGTGTGCAATAAAGCAAAATAGAATCTATATTTTTTTAAAATATTTTTATGTCTTTTATTTAATTTTCTGTGCAATTAACTATCCTTTTATCATTTGTGTAAAAAGAAATATATTAAAATCCTAATGAATTGGCGGGCAGCGAAACTGGAGTTCGGCTGCCCGCCAAAAACCTTTAGTCCCGGGCGCCACCACCAGCTGGGACTAAAGTACCTTTAGTCCCGGGCGCCACCACCAGCCGGGACTAAAGGTCTGACCTTTAGTCCCGGGCGTTAACAGGGCCCGGGACTAAAGGGCCTTTAGTCCCGGCTGGTGGTGGCGCCCGGGACTAAAGATCCTCTCCCTTATATAGCCTCTGCGCCTGCCCTGGCCCCTCTTCTTCCTCCTCTCCACTGCCGAGCCAAGCCCTAACAGACCGCCGCCGCTCGTCCAATCCGCCGCCGATGCCGCACCTCGTGAGCGCCCGCACGCACACCGGCGCCCCACCGCCTTGACGTCACACGCTCGCCGACGCGCCGCCCCCCGACCACCCTGGCCCGTCCCCGCTCCGCCGCGGCCGTCCCCGCCCCAGCCCCGCTCTGCCGCGGCCGGCCCCGCTCTGCCACGGCCGGCCTGGCCCCACTCCGCCACGGCCGGCCCCGGCCCGACCCCGCTCCGCCGTGGCCATCCCCGCCGCCGGACTAGTGCCCTGCCCCCTAAACCGCCGGATTGGAGGAGAGGAGGAGCAGGGCAGTAGAGGAGAGAAGGGAGGTGGAGGAGAGATGGGAGAAGGAAGAAGGAGAAGGGAGGAGAAGGAGAAGGGAGAAGGAAGAAGGAGAAGGGAGGAGGAAGGAGAAGGGAGGAGGAGGAGCCTCGGCCGTTGGCCACGTCCCTCACCGCCTCCGGACACCCATCACCGCCGACCCCTACATACGTCGATATGTGTTTGTATGTGATATATGCAGAGGAATGCCTCGTTGTGTTGTATGCGAAGCAACGCCGTCGTTGTGTTGTATGCGGAGCAACGCCGCTTCGTTGTGTTGTATGCGGAGCAACGCCGCCTTGTTGTGTTGTATGCGGAGAAACGCCGCCTCGTTGTGTTGTATGCGGAGCAACGCCGTCGTTGTGTTGTATGCGGATGACACCGAGGGGAAGGACGGTGGATTTTCGATGCTAGATGGTTGCCTCATGATCTTCGGAGGGTCAGAAGCCTATGACTCCAAATGCCACCAGAAGCTTGCGCGCCGCAAGGTCTATACAGCCGAGCCAGCCGCACCTACCTTCCTCCAATGGTCGGAGTCTGCCATAACCTTTGATCAGGCCGACCACCTAGAAAGCATCCCATAGCCAGGAAGATATCCTCTCATGGTTGACCCGATCATCAGCATGAAGCGGCTCACCAAGGTGCTGATGGATGGAGGCAGCGGCCTCAACATCATGTACACTAAAATGCTCAACTCCATGGGCATCAACCGAGCGCACATCTGGTTGATCAGGGAGCCTTTCCATGGTATCATGCTAGGAAAGAAGGCCATGCCACTTGGGCAGATTGATCTGCCCATCACCTTTGGGGATCTGACCAATTATAGGACAAAGACCCTTACCTTCGAGGTGGTCTAGTTCCACAGAACCTACCACGCCATCCTAGGGCATCCATGCTATGTGAAGTTCATGGCTATCCCCAACTATACCAATCTGAAGTTAAAGATGCCAGGTCTAGGCAGGGTCATCAAAATTGGCACCTCCTTCCAGCGCGCCTATGAGTGCGAGGTCAAGTGCTGTGAGCACGCCGCGGCAATTGTCGCCTCCAAAGAGCTTGTGGCCATCAGGGAGGAGGTTGTCGAAGAAGCGCCCGACCCCAAGCGGTCGGTCGAGTCTTTCGAGCCTATAGAGGGCGCCAAGGAGGTCCTCATAGACCCCAGTGGCTCCAAGGGCAAAGTGGTGCACATTGACACCATGCTTTCCTCCAAATAGGAAAGCGCGCTCGTCGACCTTCTCTGTGCCAACAGAGACATCTTTGCGTGGAGACCTTCAGATATGCTAGGCATTCCGAGAGAAGTCACCAAGCACGCCTTAAAGATGAGGCCAGGCTCCAAACCGGTGAAGCAGCGCCTGCATTGCTTCGATGAGGAGAAACACAGGGCCATCGGTGAGGAGATTGCGAAGCTTTTGGCAGCCGGGTTCATTAAGGAAGTATACCACCCCGAGTGGTTAGCCAATCCAGTTCTTGTACGAAAAAAGAGTGGGAAATGAAGAATGTGTGTTGACTGCATGGGTCTCAACAAAGCATGGCCAAAGGATCCATTTCCTTTGCCACGCATAGACTAAGTAGTCGACTCGACCTCAGGGTGCAAAACCCTTTACTTCCTTGATGCATACTTTGGGTACCATCAAATCGCGATGAAATAGTTCGACTAGCTCATGACATCTTTCATCACCCCATTCGGATCATTCTGCTATGTCACAATGCCATTCGGCCTAAAGAACATGGGGGTACATACCAACGCTACATGCTCAAGTGTTTCAGAGATCTCATCAGGCAGACCATTGAGGCCTATGTGGATGACATCATGGTCAAGTCCAAATGGACTGACCAGGTCATAGCTGGCCTAGAGCAGACCTTCGTGAAACTCTAAGCAAACGTCATTAAGCTCAACCCCGAGAAGTGCATTTTTAGGGTCCCAAGGGGTGTGCTGCTGGGCTTTATCATCTCTGAGCATGGCATCGAAGCCAACCTAGAGAAGATCTCGGCCATCATGAGGATGGACCCAATTCAAAACATAAAAGGGGTACATTGAGTTATGGGGTGCGTCGCCACGCTCAGCCGCTTTATCTCATGCCTCGGCGAACGAGGTCTCCCCCTCTATCGGCTTCTGAAGAAGGCTGGCCATTTTGAATGGATGCCCGAGGCCTAGGAGGCACTTGACATGGTCAAGCAGCTCCTGACGAAGGCCCCAATCCTAGTCCCTCTGACCGATGGAGAACCACTTCTGCTCTACATAGTGGCCACCACACAAGTGGTCAGTGCCGCTCTGGTGGTAGAGCGAGAAGAAGAGGGACACACCCTCAAAGTGCAGCATCCCATGTACTTCATTAGCGAAGTCTTGTATGATTCTAAGACTCGCTACCCCCAAATCTAGAAATTCCTGTACGTCGTCCTTATCTCCAAGAGGAAGTTGCGTCACTACTTTGAGTCACATCCAATGACAGTCATAATGTCCTTCCCTCTTAGCGAGGTCATCCAAAACCAGGATGCCATAGGAAGAATCATGAAGTGGGCACTTGAGCTGATGGGTCAAGGCATTTCATATACCCCTCGGATGGCCATCAAGTCCCAAGAGCTGGCTAATTTCGTTGTAGAGTGGACTGAGGTCCAAATGCCACCAACAATCGTCGACCAAGAGTACTAGATGATGTACTTTGATGGATCATTGATGAAGAAAGGCGCCGGCACGGGGCTAGTCTTCATTTCACCCCTTGGGGTACGCAAGAGGTACATAGTTCGCATCCATTTCCCCTCCTCCAATAATGTGGCCGAGTATGAGATGCTCATCAACGGCCTACACATCGCCATCGAGTTGGGTATCCGATGGCTCGACATCAGGGGCGACTCCTAGCTGGTCATAGACCAAGTCATGAAGGAATCAAGCTACCACAATGCCAAGATGGATGCATATTGCCTACAAGTCCACTAGCTGGAGGACAAGTTCGATGGTCTAGAGCTCAATTACATCCCGAGGTGTCTTAACAAGGCGACCGATGCGTTGGCAAAAACAGCACCGGTAGAGAATCGGTGCCAATAGGCGTCTTCGCCAATGATCAGTACAAGCCATTGGTCTGCTATGAATAGCTAGAATAGACCGGTGATGTGCCGCCTGCCCTAGGCTCAGGGGCTAACTAGCTGGCGACTCCATCTGACCCTGAAGTCATGGAGCTTGACGAGGATCCAGCGACATAGCCCAACCCTCTGGCCAACTGGTAGACGCCTTACCTCGACTACCTCCTCCGTGAGGCGCTGTTGATGGACAAAATGGAGGCTCGGTGGCTCACACATCATGCCAAGTCCTTTGTCCCCATTGAGGGTGAGCTCTATAGGCGAAGCCACACTGGGATCCTACAACGCTGCATCCCCATTGAACGAGGGAAGCAGTTGCTGAGTGATATCCACGGTAGGGTCTGCGGGCACCATGCCACGCCAAGGACCCTAGTCAGGAACACATTCTAACAAGGCTTCTACTAGCTGGCCGCAATAGCCGACGCTGAACAGATTGTGCACACCTATGAATGGTGTCAATACTATGCTCGGTAGACCCACCTGTCGGCCCATGCACTCTAAATGATCCCCATCATGTGGCCACTCGTGGTCTAGGGGCTCGATCTGGTTGGACCTCTCAAGAGGGCACCCGGGGGCTATACTCACTTGCTTGTCGCCATAGACAAGTTTACAAACTGGATAGAGACTCGATCGATCTCTTCAATCAAGTCCGAACAAGCCGTGTTGTTCTTCCTTGACATCATCCATCGCTTTGAAGTCCTGAACTCTATTATCATGGACAACAGCACATAGTTCACTAGAAAAAAGTTCCTCATATTCTGCGATGAATACCACATCCACATCGATTGGGCTATCATGGTGCACCCCCGCACGAACGGGTAGGTCGAGCGCGCGAATGGCATGGTCCTATAAGGCCTCAAACCTAGATCTTCCACCAGTTGAACAAGTTTGGCAGATGATGGGTCATAGAGCTTCCCATGGTGCTTTGGAGCCTAAGGACGACCCCCAGCCAGGCCACTGGCTACACGTCATTCTTCATGGTCTACGGTTCCGAGGCTATCCTCTCGACCGACCTCGATTATGGAGCACCGAGGGTTAGGGCGTACGGTGAACAGGGAGCCATGACATTCCTCGAGGATGCCATGGACTAGCTAGATGAAGCGCGCAACATTGCCCTCCTCTGCTCGGCCAAGTACTAGCAAGTGTTGCGCTGGTACCACAGCCGTCAAGTATGGGATCGGGCCTTCAACGTCGGGGACCTAGTGCTCCGCCTCATCTAAAGCAACAAGAACCACCACAAGCTCTCTCCACCATGGGATGGACCATATGTCATTGCAGAAGTGCTCTGACTAGGCACCTACGAGCTCAGGATCATCGGCGGCGAAGTCTTCATCAACGCCTGGAACATCGAATAGCTACATCGCTTTTACCCTTAACTTATGCTCGCTTTCTCTTATCAGTTTCGCTATCAACTCCTCAATCTTTAGTGACACCCAACCCCAGTAATGGCAGGGGGTTAGGCCTCACTCGAGGGCTGATAAAAGCATATCTATCCGGTAGACATTCTCTATGCCCGATTGTTTCTCATGTTAAGACCTAGAAGCGAGGGTCACGGAAACAAACGCTGAGTAAAACTGGTCGGACTGCAAGAAACCTACTGTCGACAAAAAACGTCTCAATCATGCCAAGGCATACGAGCAAGCCGAAAGGGTCTGCTCAATGGAGCTGTAGATCCACCTGGCTTCAACGTAGGGATGGTCGATCCCACGTACTCCTCCCAAGACGTGCCAGTCAATTTGATGCTGCAATTGGCAAGGAGAGAAAGCTAATCAGTAATTTAAAGCGGAACATGCTGGTGTTGCCAGACAAGTCCGAATGTGTGGCTCTGAGAGCCGATGTGGAAGGAGATCGACTAAATAGCCGATTCCAGCATGCTCATAAGAATAAATCAGTTAAAGCTCATGGAATTATGGAAGAAAAATTGGTTATCATTCAGGATGAATATCGTTATTTAGACAGATATTAGTCAATGGCAATAGGATGTCAACACTAATCAGTTTATGCTAAGCCGATGACTGCAAGTAACCGAATTCCTTTTTATATAAAAAGTTCGAAAGAAATAGCTCATCATCATTTAACCATTTAATAGAGATAAATCTAATGAACATATTAGATCTCACCTATCGCTATGACCAGTGGGGCATGAGGCAGAATCATGCAGGCCATAGAAACAACAATACATTCGATGACCCTAACTTACTACTAATATCAGTGGGGCATGTGGCAGAATCTTGCAGGCTGTAATACAATAATAAGATCATGGGGCTAACATATCTTTCAACCTACCCTTACTTCAATGGTCTCATGGCGTGAACTGTATATGTGAAAGCACTCGATATCGGCTAAAATAGCCGATTCAGGCATAACGCACAATTAAAGTCATGCCCTATTAGGAACAGATCTACCAAATAACGGTCTCCGCTCCACGGTGCTAACAGTGGGGTGTGAGGCAGAATCACACATGCCGTGATAACGGGCCATGTAACAATTTTCGTTAGCCGATAGATCTATTCAAGACCTGACATGCCTTAACCGCATGCTATGCACGATCAAGATTGACATAAAACAGCTGATAAAACATAACTCATCGTTTAAGGTGCAGATTAGATTAGTTTAGATTAACAAACGATGGGTTAAACATGATATAAGGACGATCTAGATCAATCCCAATCGGGCAAAGTGATACTGCTGTAATTAAATAAATAATAAAAGCAATAAGCAATATCGGTAACTTAATGAATCTATCCGAAGGACGCCACCCTTAGATAGAGTTGATAACTTGACCTTAATCTAGTTCGAGCAGTGGAGGTCGACCGGATTGATGCAGCCAGCCGTACTTGAACTTGGCAAGAGTCGATAACTAGCTTATACTAGAGTCATAGTGGAGGTCGACCAGATCGATGCAGCTGTACGAATAGAAGTATAAGCCATGACGGTACTTACAGACAAACCGGAGGTCAGCAGGACTAATGCAGCCCTGCTCGCTGAAGAACTCGTTGAGATCTACTCTACTCCTACTCCTAAGGGGTGGCTAGAGCCAAAAAAAGTAACTTATATTTGATTGATTGTTGTCTCTTACAATAGCCGGGGTCCAATATTTATACCCGGAGCCTAAACATGAATTCTACTCGAGCATGACTCATTACAATCTTTGGCATAGAAGAAAATATTCCTATCTTAAGATGACTTGGACCCTAATCTTTCCCTTTTTGTAGAGTCCAATATGTAGTTTCCTGGCGCCAACCGTAGCTCATCATCGTGATCTACTGACATCATTCAAAGAGAGCCGATTCCAGAGTCGTATCTGAATCAGCTGATATCGATCCTTATGCAATTGATTCCTTGATTGGTACGATCTTGGAAGCCTTCCAATTCTCGTGTTCTTCTCCCAAATTTTGGTGTAAACACATGCCCCCCAATTTTGGGAAAAAGTGATTTTATTCCAAAATTCCTATTTATCCGTTTACCACGCCACAGCCGTTCTATTTCAAGATATACGCATGATTCCTGACTTCCTGGCCCGAGTTTTATATAATATCCCAAAAGTACCTCTTCCAACTCACTCGGCCTGTTTGCTTTCCCCCTTTTCCTTGAGCAAATCTTAATATCCGACGCCGTCATCGCCAAGGCCTCAAACCCTGGCAAATCCTCTGTTCTATCAAGCCATTATTCAAGCATTCTTCGTCAGACTCAAATCTACTTTGACTTTAATGGCAACCAGTGACCATGTCCCTTAGGTATTCCTTCCAAGTTTCCAATTATCTAAGTACCGGCCGCTACCTTGTATTTCTTTTCTCCTTAAATTTATTTCATCCGATTTCTAGGAAATGAGGAACGAAATCTTGATTCCATCAGTTGTT